>NC_085874.1:15774329-15791829 GCF_034702125.1 Engraulis encrasicolus | reverse complement strand
CTGTAGGCTCTGTCACAGCCAGATAAGATCAGCACAGTGCAGAGAGCAGCAGCAGTGGCAGCAGCAGCAGCAGCAGCAGCAGTGGCAGCTGGCTTTCTAGTGGAACACAGCGCTCTATGGACCCTGTAATGGAAAAGCCCCCTGAGACTCGTTCTCTTTCTCTCTCCGACATGCACGTACGCGCACACACACATTGTGTATGCACTCTCTTTCATTCTCACTCTCTCGCATACACACGCACGCACACACACACACACACACACACATACACACGCGTGCGCGCACACACACACACACGCGCGCACGCACACACACACACACACGCGCGCACGCACACACACACACACACACACACACACACACACACACACACACACACACACACACACACACACACACACACACACACACACACACACACACACACACACACACACACACACACACACACACACAATAAGGAAATAATTTCATACTGATGGTGAAACTGTTTTTTAGAGTCGTAAAGCTAACTAACATATGTGCGTCTCCTCTGAAAAGGCAAACAAATAAAAAAGATTAGGCCTTAAAGACCCATTCCTACATGGAAGTAGTGTTGCATGCTGCCATCAGTTAGTCAAGCTAAACCTCATGGCGTCTTCTACAAGTTGTTTTGGTAAGTGCTACACAGAGCAGCGTTATGGCTAATTGAAATTAGATGGGTTTTTGTACTTCTCATGCGCAGCAATTTGAGCATTTTTTTGTGGATGTAGCAAACTATGCTGATGAATAGGACTCATTATGGCCAGGAAATAGTTGAATGAACAGCGATCAATAAATGACTCCTGAAAGCAGAAACTGCTTTAGCGACACCATGTGGCTAAACTAAGCATTGTCAAGCGCTGCCACTTGTGGCCACACATTGATGAGTATGGTTAAAACAAGTGGTCCGGGAGAGAAATAAAACAGTTTAACCATCAGTATGACATTATTTCCTTATAGTGTGTGTGTGTGTGTGTGTGTGTGTGTGTGTGTGTGTGTGTGTGTGTGTGTGTGTGTGTGTGTGTGTGTGTGTGTGTGTGTGTGTGTGTGTGTGTGTGTGTGTGTGTGTGTGTGTGTGTGTGAGCTCATTAATCTGGATCGGTTTTATCCACATTGTGTTTTAACAGTTATGTGCATCACAGATGTGTCCATGGCTAAACATTGTTCATATGTCCTAAACACTGTCCCTATCATGTACTGTGTACGTACATGCCTGAAATGGCAATACCTGTTTAAACACAATTCACGTTAATAACAATATCATGAGTGATTTATGTCTAAGCATTCATTCTGCCATTAGGAAAATTGCAATCAGTGTTGAGACGGAAGATGCGCCCACCGTCACTGCTAGCGCTGACAAATTGGACATTGATTAGCTTTCTCTCTCCACAGCCAGCCCACAGTACTGTACCTGATGCTGATGCAATGCATGCTGGGATGTGTGGCGACCAGATGGTGCTGTAGACGACCCCCTCGTGACCCCGCAGGGTACAGAGACAGTGCAGACGCTCAGGGTCCCACTGCAGACAGGCGCATACACACACACACACAAACACACACACACACACGCACAAACACACACACACACACACACACACACACACAATAAGTATAAGTCGGTCCAAGGAAAACATCTATTCACATTTCGACCACATATTCAGTTAATAAAGGTAATTTCTGGCTAGGACATACCCAGCTAGATTTTATTAGGTTGCATTCTATTTAAGTAATCATCAAACACAACTCTTAAGAAAATCACAACAGACATTTCACATCGCACAAACATTAATGTGTTTTTGCTATTACAGTACATTGTAACCAAAATCACTTAGTAGTGTTATAACGTCGTCAGGCTCTCCAGAATGAGTATCCATTTGTAAGTAATAAATTCTTATGTTTTAACACAACATATAACGATATAATTATACATTTGTGATGGGCCGATATCTGACTCTTTTTTTCAAATGCTTTAAGCTTCTTTTATTGTAAAGTGCACAATTCAGCATTGTTTTCCAACTTAGCTGTTGGACTAATACAAATGAAATTCTTATGCCACAACACAAATACATACTCTTCACATAGTGTTTTGATCACTAAAGCCATGGCAACCAGTTTGAACTGAGTGGAAAAATTAAAGAGCAGAAGGGTTGAAGACAAAACCCACTAAACATCTACCGTACTTAATGATTACTTCAGTTGGCTGCACATAATGGACAACTGCCCCAGACATTAAATCCCTTCCACTATGCAATTTGCACATTTTATGTCTACATTTCATTACAGCACAGTGTGCATCTTTAGAGATGTATGAATGTGTGATGTGCCTTTGCCTGCTGTTCTGAGTACAGTGTCTGCTGGGTCATTGTGCTATCATTCAAATTCACGATTTGATCACCTTTCAACCACATTTAAAACAAAATAACGGCTCCCTGCAAGTATATTATTAAAACATGCAAATGCTTGAGCAAACCTTTAATAATGCCCAAGTCTGCAGGAATTTTAAACAACTGAACAACAAAGTGAGTGTGCACTGTGTAACAGGGGATAAAAAGCAGATAAGGGATTTTTTTTTAAACTCTTATATTAAGACTTAATATAATGCTTAGATTTAGAAACTCACCACTTTGGCCGTGTGGTCCCATGACCCTGATACCAGCAGGCTCTCTCCCCGAGTCTGACTCCAGTCCACAGAGTACACCTAAAGCAAGGGTGAAAAACATCATGATATCCATGTACTGTACATGAGCATCACATACAACAGGTAACAGGCGTATAAGGTGGCCCACCACCACCATATTCAACCATTCGAATAAAATACATACACCTGAACGAAGGGTGTCAAATATCCCACAGTATCTGAGTACATGAACATCAAATAACAGGCCTATTCGGTCCACCATCATCATATGCAGTCACACAAAAGGGGCACTGGGACCCAAATCAAAAGTAGACTTCACAGGGATACTGTGGTCAGTGACAGTAAATGTTTATTCTAGCTGGGTCAAACATATCTCACAAAACTCTGATTCCCACTTCATGAACTCACAAGAATACATGTATGAGACAAAAGTCAAGAAATTGACGTGTTTGAATCTCCTTTTCTTGAAGCGGATGAATCAGAGTTTCACAGTGTTTCATACCAGTTTCTTAACTCTTCATAGTGAGACCACAGAAATGTAACAACCTCCCTGTGCATTTGTCTCTCACCACTGATAACTGCACCATCAATGAGAACTAAATTGTTAAAAACTTTGGTGTCTTCTTAGATACTAATTTAATTTTTCATGCATATTCTATGGCATACATATTTTATGGTAATTTTGCATGTGGTGCAACACCAGGCAAGAGGTACGCAGATGCATGCATATGGTGCAATATTACCACAAGGGGTGATCTTTCGAACTTTCATGGTGAGGTCACAGTAGAGTCAAATAATGATGGAAAATATTAATGATGGCAATTTTTCATGTATGTGCACTCAGTCGCACATGATTGCAAGCATTGTTTAAGTCATACAGCAAGCATAAGCTTACTCCCCCAGCCTAAATGCATTTGTTACATCTAGACTGAACTATTGCAGTGCAGAACGTTGCATCTACGGTTTTGTTTGAACCGTTTGAACACATCTCAGTCAACTTACTGTAGCCTCCCTCTATTGGTTGCCTGTATAAGCAAGTGCTGACTTTAAAATCCTGTTGTTCACATACAAAGCACTACATCGACTAGCACCTCCATTTCTTATTGAGCTTCTTACACATTACATTACATTACACGACATTACACTTAGTTCACACTTGTATCCAAAGCGACTTACACCTATTTAGGTTTCAGGGTATTGGTTACAGGCCCTAGAGCAGGGGTCCCCAAACTTTTTAGTCTGGGGCCACATTATCGTTCCTGACTGTGATCAAGGGCCGGGATCAATCATGTGCGCTTTATACTAGGCCACTGCCTGTTATACCCATAATTTCTAGCATAAAATATTTCATCATTACAAGTGATTTGCAAAAGAAGTGAGTACCTCACATGTTTTTCAATTTGAAATACCACAGGTATTCCTTTTAATTTCTAATAACCATGTAAAAATAGCAAGGAAAGGTTAGAAAAATAAGGTGATTGACAGTTTATGAGTGATACAATAGAAATGGTAGGCCTGTTTATATTACAGTGAGATGAGAAACTATCAAGACAAGATAGGATTGCTTCTTTGGGCCAGTTCAAATGGTGAGGTGCAGAGAGGTGGAGGGCCAGTCAAAGGGGCGTGGCGGGCCGCATCCGGCCCCCGGGCCTTAGTTTGGGGACCCCTGCCCTAGAGCAATGTGGGGTTGGGTGCCTTCTCAAGGGCACTTCAGCCATGGATGAAGGTGCTGGTAAAGGGTACGCTTTGAACCCACAACCCTCTCATCTAAAAGCCAGCGCTCTAACCTCTGAGCCATGGCTGCCCCATTTCCCCTAAGTGCATTGATACAGCACTCCAAGTGTGTGTGGTGAAAAATTCCCATATCAATATTTTGACTGCAATCCACAAGTGTCCTGCTGCCAGCATGCAAACACAGCAATGTCTTGGCATCAAGTGGATGGACCACGTAGACACTAGGCAGAAACCTCAATGGTATCTCTCACTGGATATTGCTCCAGACTACCTAGTGTCTCCACCATCCTGGACTGCTTTCTGGTCCAACACGCTGGGTACATAGTACTCTCTACGGGGCCTAGGCTAGGTTCAGAACACATTAATGCAAATGAATGAATTTTGGTGTCAGCCAAACCAGCCTGGGTTTATTCAGAGGTTAACCTGAGTGTTTACGCATCTAGCAGGGCCTATACGTACTGTCTGTGGCATTTCCACGCCTCTGGAATGATTTACCTGCTGCTGACCATCAGATCTGCTGTCTCCCACAATCACTACTTTCAAATCCAGAAGAAAACACATTTGTACACCTTTGCCTTTGCGTTCTTTTTACCTTCACCTGTATCTTTTATATCTCCTGTTAATATTGCACTTCATGTTTTGTTGTGCCATGTTATCATGTTGCACTATATCCGTATCTTCCTGTGCTAATATGCTCTTATGTACAGCATTGTATGCTTTCCCTGCTTGACTATGTTTTGCGTTTAGCTTGTTTTTATTATTTAATTTCACTCTTGGTTTGACACTGTGTAGCACGTTGGCCAGTTCTCACTGTTTTAAATGAGCTACATGAATTCTTTACTTGCCCTGTTACTGATGTAGGGGGTTACAGTACAGAGATGTGCCAAGAAATCCCAGAAAAGCTCTTCAACAGTATGACGGCTGGTGCCAGCAACTGACACACCAGAGTTGCCCCTTGGATATTGCCACCTGCACATTCCCACAAGAGACATAGCCCAGCGCCCAGAGGCCTTCACTGTGACCGATTGCGATGGCAAGGCAATGCACACTTACAGTCTTACAGTTACTGTGGGGATAGAGTAACTCCAGAGACATCATTTCTGGTCAAACTGGATATGGGCACTAGTGTTGAAAACTCTACTTTGTTGTTGTGGTTGTTGTTACGTTGTTCTGTTTTATATTTGACTGATGTTCTCCATCACCTTGAGCTAAGCCATGTGACTTCACTCACACAAAACACACACACATTTACACACAGCATGTGTTCCTTTACCTCTTGAGTGTGCTCTTTCAACACCTGTAGGGGTCCTTGGGGGTTCTCAGTGTCCCACAGTTGAATCGAACCATCTCCTGCGCCTGTCACCAGCACGTGCTCATTATTTTCACTCCAGGTGACATCGAACAGCCCATCGTTCCAGTCAAAACTATGGGGAAATTGTAGGCAGTGTATGACAACTCAACGCCCTCGGTATAGAGTTGTGTTGACTTTTGTTGCAAGGGCAGAGTACATGGTTATGCTAACTCTTTTCATTCATTATTGTCTGGTACTGTTATATCTGGGCTTTAATTATATGGACTAGACTAAACATTTGAGAAAGCATGCGATGGCTTACCTTCTTACAAGACACACGTCAGTTTCCCTTTGCTCAAGCACAAGCAGCGTCCCGCATCCAGCTATTCCATAATACTGTGCTGTGGCACATGCGAGCCTACTAGATAGAAAGGGAGACACCTCTACGGCATAACCGTGTCGGGCAGGATACCTGAATGTCTTCATAATAATTATTGAGGTGAAAAATGTAGATAAACCTTGATAGCAAGCTACCCGTTGGATCAAACTTCAACTGCTATGCATGATCGCACAGGGGAGTAAGTATTTTAAGGTACTCCTATTCTGAAAATAGGATTCCTTTAGTAACTTACTAGTTTCTGTGCCGTTAAGTTGGTACAATAAGCCCTATTTTGTACAATAAAGTAACTATTACTTTCCACTCTGGCAGCGCTGCTCGCGCTCATCTTTACTCTACTTCCTTGTTTTGATCAGAGCCCTCGACACGGAAGAAGAAAACGTCCGTTCCTATTGGATAATGGAAATGGCCAGTTCCAATTGGTTAACATCCTTTCACTCTGGCAAAACCTCCAGGTATGAAGTCTTTGTTATTACAGTATTTCTCAATTGGTTTTGTACATTTCTCGAATCTCGCAATTTGCAAAACATAATATTCATTCTCAAAACAACTTTAACAAATGCCAAAACACCGTGGATGACCTGCAAAACCGCGTCTCTGGCACAAAATCCTTAATTTGTCTTTCAAAACCAAGTGTTTGTGTCAATGAACGTGTCAGTGCCAGCAGAATGGTTAGTCATGTGTCATAGTAGGCCTACACTCTTGAGGATCTTTTCTGAAGTGAAATGTTGTTTAGATTGGATGGGAGATGTTGTAAATTCGACTTTATATTATATTGCTCAGATAAGATTGTAGACTAGGCTACTAGATATATATAGAGTGCGACCTATTTATTGACAGGCTTTCTCATTGCAAAATAAGAAAAAATAGCCAACTCTGGTTGAGGTGTCAAAGTGCGCCCTCTACCACTCATTTTTACTTGCAGGACCATGTGAAAGAAATATAGAACTGTAAAGCAAAATACATTTGAAAAAAATACACTGATACTGTGTGCACTGAAGTGCACTTGCTGTCTTGTGAAATTCTAGGGAAATATTGTAATTTTGCGTGGAGTGTAATAATAAAGGGCACATGAGGCATATAATGCAGTACAGTGCCTGTTGTATTGCATGTCTGTTTTCTCTTTCCCTTCTACTGCGCAGCTTTCGATGAAAGAGAGTCAACATTTACCTGTGAGCAATTTACCAATTCAGATCACATTTATAGACAAAAATCCAATGGACATTTTACAGTGCTTAACACATTATGACAGCTTGGTAAATCATTTTGCATGTCAAGACTTAGGCCTATACTAGGCCTATGACCTAGGGCCTAAATGTTTTGGGGCGTGCGATAGTTTCATGTATTCAGTGGCAATGCTTTTTGAATGATATGACAGGAAAGCAATTGAAAAACGTACGAAACAACTGAGAATTGTAGCCTACACAACCAGTGCATGGTGGACAAAAGCATTTGCTGAAAACAATGAGAAACTGATTTTATCATGTGCACAGGTAACGGCAGAGTCACAATTGAACACAAACTTTTGAGAATTATTATTCTGTTGTGGGAAATGTACAAAACCAATTGAGAAAAAGTGTAGTAGAATATTACTAATAACAATATTGACCATCAATATAATATTGAACATTTCCAAACGGTCAGTGTTTTCTATTATTATTCAGTCGTTATGTTATTTCCCATGTGAATAGCAAGTTTGTTTCTGTTTCTGTTTTGTAGAAGATTTCAGAAATAAAAGGGAAAAGCATGTTTCACGTCGGCTTATCTTTAGGCCTACTCAGTATTACGTATACGTCATCATCCGTGCTATGCACGTTTTAGTAGTTTTTTCACAGGGAGTTGTTTTGAAATAGAAGCGGCCGGGCCTTCATCAACAACGACTGCAACCCTATAAATGTAGGCCTGGGTGACGAGCTGGTGTAAGGACTGGCAGAAATTGACGGAGAGGCAAATAGACCTAAAGAGGGGAGTGAATTCTTTCAACTTAGTTAAGGTAAGATAGGCAAGGTAAAGTTTATTTCGGCTCTTGGGCCACTTGTAATAATTTTGCTGTCTTCAAAGCATGGGGCGGGGGTAATTGTACAATTAATGAGTTGATGTGCTTTTCAAAAATTAGAAATGTGGAATTACAGTGTGGAGGCAAAACGTGTTTGGACACGGGCCATCGGCGCACGGTGTGCATTCATACTTGCGTGCCCCGTCACAGCACATGTTGATTGCAGTAAGTTGCACCTTGCTGTTCGAACCCGCACCGGGGGACACTGCCCCCTGGCGGATTCGAACCTGGGTCTCCCACCCCTGTGGACCACCGCGCTAGCCACTAAGCCACTCATGCCGAACCGATAGGAGAGGTTCTGTGTGTTATTTGACTATGACACGTATTAAACATGACGTGCGTCATAGCGTTCCAAACGGTGCGTCATGGTGTCCAAAGCGTCAAAGCGCAAACTAGTTTGCAACCTTCCTTAACCCGTCAAAGCCCGGAGTTTTACTGATTATTACACGATATTGAGTCATCTCTATTTTAAAAACGGACTTTTACTGACCTCCATGGTGTGAAATATGTGCTACCGCATTTTCCCTGGGCTCCCCAAAACGACAAAATGAACAGGCTAACCAAATTGCCATGGTATCAGACACTGGCCCATACTTTGTCCACAAGACCATGTAAAAAAGACTTCAGTGACATACATACTAAGATTCTAAGATCCACGGGGTTCTCCGACCCGAGGAAAAATATATAAACACAAGCTAAACAATAACAATGCTACATCCAGACTGAGGGTCTTGCTGTAGCCTACTCGCACTGAACATATGCCCCAGGCCTCAGATAATCAAATTTAGTGATTCTAAAACTGAATGGGATCTAATGCCCCCGTAACGCAAAACGTTGCTTGCTGCCTTTTATTTTTATTATTTATTTTTTTTAATTTGCGCTCAAACGCAGTCGACACCATGGCGCACCATTTGGAACTTCCATACCCCGCCAGGTAAATAACAGGCTATAGCCTACCACAACTCATACACAATACCATTACAAATGAGAAAAGAAGCTGGTCTTGTGGGTCAAGTTAAAGTGTCCAGATTGAATAAAACTGTAGGCCTATGAGTTTACAGCACACCAAAATATTTGCCCAAAATAATATCGTGTGTTATTCAAGTGTCACCACAAGGGGGTGTCTCTCACCTATTTTACTCATGTTGGAAAGCAGTAATGTAAAAAAATGCAGAGGCCAATTTCAGTGCCAAATGATGCTACTTCAAATGAGTATGTACTTTAGCCAGATGTGGAGCCTTTTTTTCTTTTTGCAATTTTATATTCCAGTATAATTATTATTATAGATGGAATTATAATTAAAAAGTAAGATCTGTTCAAAAAGCTGATAAATGTGTAATGTTAGTCTAATTGCATGGAGCTTTTCTCTGTATGTTTATTCCACTGTCCCTCTAGAGTATGTCAGGTATGTAACTTAATTAGTACAAATGGCTGGATATTCAACTATCAGGACACTGTATAATAACTGTATAATAACAGGACACGGTGTATACAGCTCAAGTCATTCACATGCAAAGTAAGTGACAAACATCATCACCTCAGGTGAATGGACAACAAAACAAACACAGAGGGCACATACAGTATCTCCTATACTTGCGATAAGATGTCTTTACATTTCGATAAGCACAAGGTAAGGTTAATAGATTGCCAAGTACTTAATTTGCAGATTGAAAACGTGTTACAAACCTTGAGGTCTCTGATAGCATCCTTGAACTTCATTTTTGTCTATCTGTTGGTTAATATAGATGATACACATATTTTCATCCCAGGATTGCAACAGATCCTAAATGGCCTGGTAGGTAGAGTAGAGTAGAGTAGAGTGCTTTTATTGTCACTATATAAATACAGTGAGATTCCGTTTGGTAGCAACCCACAAATGCCCACAAAATAAAAGATAAATAAATAATATATAAAAATCCATATGCATCTCACAGTAACGATAGTCCTGAAGTATTGAGGTTTTACCGCAATTATCAGAATATTGCCATCTCATAACACAAATGTGTTTAAATTGCTCTGGGCATCCTTAAACAATTATTAATGGTGATACTGGTTAAATTTTTGGGGGAAAATATTGGCCCTGTAGTGTTAGCAATTACCAAGACTACATCAGCTACTGTCGGTCAATCATAAAGTATGGTTTTCCAAGGTGCATCAATGCCTTTTGACACCACTGACTCCATGATGCTTCAAAGGTCAGGAGTGGAAGCACAGAGGCATGAACGAAAGGCTTTTGGGGTCTGGTGTGTGTGTGTGTGTGTGTGTGTGTGTGTGCGTGTGCATGTGCGTGAGCGCACGTGCCTATGTGTGTGTGTGTGTGTGTGTGTGTGTGTGTGTGTGCGTGTGCGTGCGTGTGTGTGTGTGTGTGTGTGTGTGTGTGTGTGTGTGTGTGCGTGTGTGTGTGTGTGTGTGTTGTGTGTGTGTGTGTGTGTGTGTGTATGTGTGCATGTCTGCACGTGTGTGCGTCTATATGTGTGTCTGTAAGGGATTGGTGATGGGGGGGGGGTTAAGTGCAGTGTGCACGCGCGTGCGCCCGTGTGTGTGTCTGCGAGGGGCTACTCTGGCGGACGGCGGGGGGTGATGATGGGTGGTGATGGGGTGTGTGTGTGTGTGTGTGCTGGATCATGCGTGCTCCTGATTTATGACGGCCACTTCAAAGCCAGGGCTCCGGCGTGAGAACCAGGCGGACTAAAGCAGATAACCGATGGATTTACGGCGCAGCACTGTTCCCATGATTGTCGATGGGCAGGCGGCCGGCATTGGGGAGTAATCCCCCATTCACTTGGAAATGCTGATACTTTTTTTGCTCTTAAGGAATTCTATGGTGTGACAGTGATTTACTAATGTAAATCTTTCTAACAGACCCCCATGAGGAGAAAGAAAGTGGATTAGGGCGCGCTTGCATTAGAGGGGTGGCGGTGCGGACAGAGCCCATCATCCTGTGTGTGTGTGTGTGTGTGTGTGTGTGTGTGTGTACATGTGCGTGCGTGTGTGTGCATGTGTATGTGTGTGTGTGTGTGTGTGTGTGTGTGTGTGTGTGTGTGTGTGTGTGTGTGTGTGTGTGTGTGTGTGTGTGTGTGTGTGTGTGTGTGTGTGTGTGTGTGTGTGTGTGTGTGTGTGTGTGTGTCCAGCCGCACAACCTACCTTGCCAAACGAAGGGTTTAGCTTGGGATTTTCAAAACAAGCTTGAGCAAAAAGTTGAAATGCCAACATACTCCATCCCTGCCTACTGGGCTGGTTCTGCTATTATTTTAATAATGATAAGGCTGTATTAAATCAGAATAATATTTGTAATAATCGACTTGATTTAAAAAAACAAAAAAAACAAAAAACAAACTACCATGCACATCTTGTGAAACAACCATTCACGGCTCTACAAGACCTAAAACGCAACCATTTCACGGGTGGTGTGGCCTTTGTTTTTTTTACGCTGCCGAGAAAACAAGCAAACTTTGCTGAAAAACTTTCTGACTTGAGTTTAATTTTCAAAGGAAAACACAGCGTCTGGGAGAAGACTTTTCTCTCCCCCTCCTCTCCTCTCCTCTCTTATGGTCTTCGTTTTTACATTCCAGAATGACAGATACAATTGTATTTGTTTGTGTGGCCCACTAGCTGTTCCCCATCTCTCTCTCTCTGTCTCGCTGTCTCTGTCTCTCTCTCTCTCTCCGTTTCTCTCTGTGGCCCACTAGCTGTTCCCCATCTCTCTCTCTCTCTCTCTCTCTCTTTCCTTTTCTCTCTCTCTCGTTGCATAATTTAAACAACACACAGGAACCAGCAAATGATTTCCTTCAGCAGACAATATGTCGGCCTCTACAGCCCACCATCCCCTCGCCCTCTTGGCATTCCAGAGGCAGCTTAATTGTTCAGATGTGGTGAAGGCAAAAAGAGAAGAACGATGCGCTCCAAACTGCCCACAATTTTCAAAAAACATCATATTTAATCATTGACATCTGGAGTGGTTTTTGTTTGCATAGAAAACTGTTACATTTAACAGAAATGGGTACTATTAAAAAAAAAAAAGTACAGTACAGTAGTGTTATTGAAAAGGGAAAATAAAAACACTGGAGGAAAACAGTAACAAAAAGAGTGCTTACATTTCATTTGTGGGTCTGTAAGTTATGTTATAAATTTAGTGTTTTTTCGATGGAAAAGCTCCTGTCCCTTCCGAAACAGCAATGATTGAAGTGCATCATACCGATATAAACTTTTGTTTTTTTTCTAATTTCAATATAAAATCTACTTTATCTTTCCCAAACATATACATATTTACAAACGTTCCTTTTTTTGTTAGTCATATGATTTAGTTTACAATAAAAAAACACACACACACACACGGCATTGATTCATGATGTACTCAGCTGATTATCATAAAGAGACTTTGGTTTGTTGGTAAGATATTTCGTTGCCTTTCCTTCAAAACACAACGCAGATTGTGCAACAATCCTGCGCTCTATCCAAGACGACTGAGTGCTTAGTATTATCAACTTAATGCTGCTGACTACAGTTAAAAGTCTATCTGGCCAAGCTTGAAAAAGTAAAATACATTAGGGGGGTTCTTTTTCGTGATGTGAAAAACGGACTGGTGACAAGCTGTGTGCTCACAAGAACATCAGCCATGGAAAAACAATTTCGCTGCAGAGTTGTGTCCACCGAAACGCTCAAACAAATGCAAAAGCAAACAGACAACTTTTCACAATTCAAACCTCCAACAATGCAAATAGTATATTCTTCAGTGATATAACCAGTTTAGTGCGGTTGAAATGCATCCTGTGTAGCGTGTGACACATTTGAAAGATGTGAAAGGGGGAAAAAAAAACATCAGGGGATTTTCTCATTCCGTTCTCAGGGGTCAACTTAGTGATATTTTTGATGTAGCAGTCAGAAGATGAAAAAAAAAACTTGCAGACCAGAACAAAACAAAACAAACACACACAAACAAGTTCACAGGCGTTGGATTTCAAAAAAAAAATCTCAGACCGATGAGTAACAGTTTTTTTTCAGTCCCACATCCTGACCATCATCCTTTATCTACAAAGTGCGGAGGGCTTTCCAACCACACCAAGCTCTCAGCGAGCGATGAAGTGAAGCACGTAGGGGGTGGATGGATGGATGGAAGGGTGGGTGGGTAACCAACCAACAACACTCTCTCTCTCTAGCGACAAGCTCAAAAAGCTCCCACTTCAGTCCCCCAAGGCCGATACGGTTTGCTGGCACTGCTGTTGCTGCTGCTGCTGCTGCTTTTGCTACCACCCCCTCCGCCACCGCCACTGCTGCTGGTGTGTTGTGATGTGGAAGTGCTGGTAGATATGGAAGGGCTGTGCGCCTGTGCTGCTGCCGCTGCCGCCGCTGCTGCTACTGCTGCCGCTGCCGCATGGCTGCCACTGCTGGACGAGGAGGCCGTCAGGCTGGGCGTGAAGATGGGGAAGCCCCCCGGGAAGGACAGGGGAAAGGTCTGGGCCGCGGCGGCCGCAGCAGCAGCGTGCACGGTGGCCGAGAGCGACAGCAGGGAGGTGGTGGAGATCTGCGGGGGCACGCAGGGCGCCACACTGCCCGTAGAGGGCGCCCTGAGCGTGGTGTCGGAGTGTGCAGCGGAGGAGGAGGAGGTGGTGGAGGAAGTGGAGGAGGGGGTGGTGGTCGACGAGGAGGAGGAGGAAGATGATATGGAAGAGGAGGTGGGCGAGGAGAAGGAGGAAGGGGCCGAGAGCAGCGCCGAGCCCCGCGTGGGGACCTCCGACAGCCTGGCCGAGGCGGCAGCGGCCACGGCCTCCGAGGGGGAGGTGGGCAGTCCGTTCTGGAGGAAGGCGGCGGCGGGTATGGGGTGGAGGGCGGCCGCAGCGGCGGCGGCAGCCCAGTGGTGGGGGTGCAGGGCCTGGGCCGGGTGGTGCGGGTGGTGGTGCGGGTGCGGGTGGTGGTGGTGGTGGTGGGCCATGGAGCTGGTCATGGCGGCCGCTTCCCGCTGGGAGGCGCAGCTGCTCAGGTGGGACACCAGGCGCACGCGCAGGGGGTCGCCCGACTCCAGGCCCTCCACGGAGCTCAGGTAGCGGGCAACCTCCGTCAGACACTCCCGGAAGCCGATGCTCATGAAGTCCATGGCCAGCGCGTGGGCATCGAAATAGCCTGCTGAGATATAGAGATATAGAATAGAATTGAATAGAAAGTCTTTATCGACCTCAAAATAGCCCATTACAGTAGAATATAGTAGAATAGAATATGTAGAATAGAAAATCTTAACTGACGTAGAAATAGTCTGCTGAGATTAAAATAGAATAGAAGAGAAGAGAAGAGAAGAGGAGAGAAGAGAAGAGAAGAGAAGAGGATAGAAAGCCTTTATTGATATTAGAATATCCCGCAAAGATGAGAACGAAATAGAATAAAGGGTGTTTCAGTGAAATAGCCTGCTGAGGAGCGCAAGAAAAATACAAATGTCACTTTCCCCATTACATCTCACACACACAATCACGCATACAGTACCTTGTGTTAATGCTAACGCCTAATTTTGCTGAGAAATGTGTTAAGGCGGAGGATTCAAATATGAGCCACCAATCTGTCCGGCAACCTGTTACTATACTCTCCCACAGTTGTCACTGTATTTGGCCTTTAGTTTTCAGCAATTCAATCATTCCTGCCAGTGCCTTCTACTGTCATATTGTTCACTCTCTATATCCAGGGCCGTATTAATGCACAGGCTAGATATGGCTGCATAGGGGCCCCACCTTCCAGGGGGACCCCTGATTGGCCAAAAGTGAAAAATTGCTGAATTGTGACTAGATGCAATATTGAAAAAATATATATAGTTTTTATCAATACAGTTGGTAGACATGTTATCCTCAATCTCTAGCTCGTAATTATGACACTATCTATGTACATTTGTGGGGAAATTTGCCTTCTGGGGGCCCCACAGCAACCTGTAGCCTAGGGGCCCCAGGCCATCTTAATCTGGCCCTGTCTATATCCCAGTGCTGGGTTCTAGGCTACCCACCCAGTGACATTTTGCATGCATGTGTAGGCTACCACTCTTGCGGTTGTTGAATGGGACATTAAAAACCTGGAAAGCTATTTGCTCTGTTATTACATCTCATAGAGAGGAAAGATGGAGAAAAGGATAGAAGAGTCAACCGGTCGTAGGAGAAGGGGGATGGAGGAGAGAGCCTCTGAGAATGATGAAGCATGTAAGGCAGGGATGAGGAACCTTTTTTATTCGAAGGGCCACTTCAAATTTTATGAAGTCCTCCAAGGGCCCTACTATGAACACAAACCAGGATTTCCCCCTGCACTTTAGGCCTATATTGACGGCAGCTATACCTCCAGGATTTCCCCCTGCACTTTAGGCCTATATTGACGGCAGCTATACCTCCAGGATTTCCCCCTGCACTTTACACAGTAAAAACTGCAGTGTTAATGCAACACTAACAGAGTCGATTTAACACCTTCTAGAGTTTATTTGGTCCCCGAATACTCTCTAAGTGTTGAATTAACACTGCATTTTTTACTGTGTAGGCCTACATTGAAGGCAGCCACCTTTACAGCAGACCCCACCGTCAATATATAGGCTATGATTTAATTGTATTGCCAATATAATTTCTAAGATTGCTTTACTAAACATGTCATATTTCATGTGAAACTGCAAAACATTACCCTAAAGTTTTATCTGGGGCCGGATAAGACCGTCCTCACGGGCAGTAAACGGCCCCCGAGCCTTAGGTTCCCCACCCATGCTGTAAGGGGTAAGGAGGAAGGGGCGGCAAGAGACTATGCAGAAGGTGTAAATTAAGGAACGAAAACGTGGAGGAAGACGAATGAGAGAAGAGAGATGTTATGAATGCCATGCACCTATAAATACGGCTTGTCTCTGTCCTGCTTTAATGGGCCCAACAGCTGTTTGTGATAGTGCAGTGATTAAGCACTCCAACACTCGGGCTTCTGGCTGTTAAGATCACTCTCGGAGCCCAGGGGGCCCAAGGCATAATGTTTTGTGTATATGTGTGTGTGTGTGTGTGTGACCGGGGATGTTTGCATGTTTGTTTTGTCTCCCCAGTGCACTGGTTTTACACTCTCTGGAAATCCCAAACAAGACCCCCCCCCCTCCAAACACACACACACACACACACACACACACACACACACACACACACACACACACACACACACACATACCACCACCACCTCGGCCACCCTCCGCCCCAACCGCCCCCTTCGACAGGGCGCCCAGTGAATGCGGCCGCTCCCCTCCCACGGGTTTATGAAAGCAAACACAATCCCAGGGTCAAGTGCTTCTTTTGTCCCGACAGCGCTTTCCCACGAGTTCAATCCTGCCATTAGCATTGATTTCCACTGCTTTAATCTTGTCAAAGGGAGGGGGACTCGTCGCTCGGCTAGCCGACTCTGTCCAAAACCAATTAACTCCTTACCTTTGCCGCCGGTGGCTTGGAGCATCTTCAGGTGATCCACCGTCATCTGCAGTATTTCCGCCTTTTCCAATTTGGCGGAGCCCTGAAGACGCAGACAGGTGGAAAATGAAAAGGAAGTGAATTATTTTGAAGAATAAAAAGAAGACGTTTTCATTCAACCAATTAATATGGTATTCATTGGGTTTGCTTAGTGCATCTAAAAATCGGAAATGCTATAAAATAAATGTAAAAAGGCGTGCGTAAAAATATTGCTACTTTTTGCAACTCACCTGTTTTTCAAATGCTGTAGGTACAAGTCGGCGCAACTCACATAAGCTGTTATTTATCCTGTCTCTTCGTCTTTTCTCGATAATCTAAAATAAATGCGCAACAAAAACAACAAAACAAATTAAGTTAATCCTCGGAAATGTACCATAACGAACACAGTATGATGGGAAATGTACAGCGCAAATATTTACCCCTCTTCTTTTCTTCCGGGCCATAGTTTGGGTAGTTGTTGTGGGTGAACTGCACCTTATGAATGAACCGCTACTTTGCCTGTGGGCCAAACATGTTTGATATCAATTTACTGTTTACATTCTTGGCACACTTTCTCTGGCGTGTCATCTGGGAATATTGCAAGTCTTAATTTTGCCGTTTGGTAGCACACCAGCTGGAGTCCAAAAAGTTTTGCAATGAGTTTTTCCCCGAAGAAAACTGACAGATCACATTCACCTTACTTGAAATTAAAACCCACCGGAAAGTTATAACGATATAGGCTTAGATCAGACGACATATCAATTAGGCGCTACCCCAGTCTTAAATGCCAACTCCAGAATGCATTTGCTTAGGCCTATTTAATTTTAAGTTGTCTCAATTGGATTTTTTTTTCCATGGAGGAAATGTATTATTTCAATACAAATCAGATAGGCTAAGGATGCATGGCAAAAGTTTTGTCTAATGCGGCCATACCCAG
>NC_085874.1:15761829-15764329 GCF_034702125.1 Engraulis encrasicolus | reverse complement strand
CTCCTCTTTCTTCTCCTTCTTCCTCCACCTCTTCCTCCTTTTCATCCTCTTCATTCTCCTCTGTCCCTTTCTTCTCCACCTTCCTCTCTTCCTCCCTTCTCCCTCCATCCCCCTCGACCTCCTTCTCCTCTTCCTCCTCCTTCCTCCTCCACCTCTTTCTCTTCTTTTTCATCTGTCTGCCTTAACAACACAAGTTTGTCAACCTCTTTTTTTCTTGGCTTTTCTGTCCTCCTTAGGTTTTTCCCCCCTCCATGTCTCGGCCACAGTTTCATACACAGTTTACACACTGAGTTTTACTTGCCTTTTATGATATCTCATTGCAAGAGGTGTTTTTCAGGCACTGATGCTTTGGCTAATATTGCTGTCAAGAATCTGACTTGGTCCAAGTCTTCAAGGCCACGTCTTTGATCTTGTCATTAAAGCAAGATTTCCTCTTTGGTCGCCCAACAGGTTGGAAGTAGCCTGGCTGTTATGACTGCAAGTCTTTTCGAGACTTTATTCTGCCCAGGACAACCATCTACAATATTTGAAGAGTTTGGCTGCAAAACAACGTATCCACCATTAATGTAGCCTATTTTATTATTGGAAATGACTGTTCAGAAGTCCCATAATCTATGTGTGAATTCTTGCCATTCAAATATTTTAAGAACATACATTTTAAAAATATGCTAAATGCATTTTGTAATACAATATAATGGAATGCCCAATACAAAATGTCAATTTCCCAAAATGTTCCAAAATGGATATAGTATGTCATTTTGCAATGGGCAAATTCCCCCAAAAAAGGGAACCAGCGTTTAAAAAACAAAACAAAAAAACCTTTTCCTACGGCTAGATTGGAGAGTGTTTAAGGCCAGTCCAGTTAACAGTTGAGTGAAACGGCTGACGCTTCAAGCAGTAGCATATGGAAGCATTTCATGAATCTGAGGTTGACACACCTTTTGTATCTCCTGTAAAGAGATGTAGATGGTTGCCTGGTCAGACTAAAGTCTTGAAGTAACTTACAGTTGCCAAGTTGGAAGTGGAGTTTGAGTTTGAACTGATGCTGTTATCCTGACTTTATCTTCACTTTATTCTTGTTCTTGTTAGGGACCATGTTTTAAACAAGTGTTTACGCTTTTACATGTTATCCCATGGATACCCATTGTCTTTGCTATATCCATAAATAAACCAAACCAAACCAAACCAGTCTGAAGATATTGTTTTTACCTCCGCCAAGGAGGTTATGTTTTCGGTCGCGTTGGCTTGTTTGTCTTTTCGTTTGTCAGCAGAATAATTCGAAAACTTATACGGATTGGATGAAACTTTGTGGAGTTGCTGGAAATGACAAAAGGAACAAGTGATTAAATTTTGGTGGTGATCCGGATCACCATCTGGAACCAGGAATGTTTTAAATGTTCTTCACTATTGCGAAATAAAAATAAAAATAGGGTGTATAGTGAAAGGTTCTATCAAACAGCTTCCTTGGCAGAGGTCTGTACTCTCTGAGTGCATTTCTAGTTATTAATTTGCCAGAACAATAGCAATATACTGGAACATAAACATGCATGATTAAGCATATTCAGTCATTAACAAATTCAGTAAATAAATGCTAAAACAGTGTACAGGATTGGTACACTCCATGCATACTGTATGCAGTTCCTTTTCCTATGTGGGCTTCTGATATGAAAGAGAAGAGAACATATTTATTCCATTACATTTCATTTAAATGTTTAAATTACACTATATTACCCATAATTATATGTGAGACTACGTCAGATTTCATTACATTTATATATCTGCATACAGCAATTTAACAGGACTAATTAACACAATTTGTCTTTCTTTATCAATGAGTACATTGCTACAGTCAAAATGGCTGTTGAATGGGCTGAGAGTTTTTCTCTGAGCAGCAAAACGTAACCACTGGCAGTGCTTTACTGGAAACATTGTTGTCTTTGTGTTTGCAATTTTATTGTCCTTTTACTGGAAGGGACGGATGTGCCAGTTAGCAATGATGTTTTGACTTTTTCCAGAGAAATTTGAAAGAAGACAATGCAGATGACCACATCAGTCGCAACTCATTAAGTGACGCACCCACATAACTTGTCCGAATTGGCTTGCCTTCTCTACTTTCTCATTCATTCCTTTGGCTACATTGCTTTTTGTCATCTTCCTTTTTTTAGTTAATGTCGCCGTCTTGTTTTCCTAATTGCAGTTTTGCTGTTATACTGATTCTTCTCATCCCTTTGCCTTTATCATCACCTCCTCTTCCTCTTCCATTGTGGTCATCATCGTCATCATCATCATCATCATCATCATCATCATCATCATTGTCGTCGTCCTCGTCATCATCATCATCATCATTGCCATCATCATCATCATCATCATCATCATCATCATCATACTCATCATCATCATCATCATCATCTCCTCCTCCTCCTCCTCCTCCTTCTTCTTCTTCTTCGTTCTCTCTCTCTCTCTCTCTCTCTCTCTCTCTCTCTCTCTCTCTCTCTCTCTC
>NC_085874.1:15749329-15756829 GCF_034702125.1 Engraulis encrasicolus | reverse complement strand
AAAGAAAGAAAGAAAGAAAGAAAGAAAGAAAGAAAGAAAGAAAGAAGACTGAGGGGAGGATGAGGAGGAGGAGGAGTGAAAAAATCTGGAAAAGCCATAACACTTCCGCCATCACACTCACACAAACACGCAGGCAGGCACACAGGCACACACGCCGCACGCACGCGCACACGCACGCGCACACGCACGCGCACACACACACACACACACACACACACACACACACACACACACACACACGGCGGTGGCAAGTAAATCAAGTCAGAGAGGCACTTTGCTCATTCTCCTGCTGTGTAATGACAATGAAGGAGAGAGGGGGAGGTAAACAATTGCACAGACAGAGAATGAGAGAGAGAGGAAGAAAGCTGAGCAGACGGAGAAAACAATCTGCAGATATGCAGTAAAGGCAGAGATTCTTTAAGTATAGAGATATGCCAACATAATAGGTTTCTATGGGCACCTAACGCGACCAGGTTCCGGTCTGCCTAAAGGGCCGTGTCATAATGCTCCTACAATGAATAGAACAGTCCTTAGGTCTGCCTAGGTCTGCCTAAGGGGGGCCATAATAGAACCAGGAAACAATGGGCCAATGGAACCTCTCTCTCTCTACTCTCTCTGGTAAAGGGGGCAAGATAGAGACGGAGGTGTAGAGAGAGAACGAGACCAAGGGAGAGCGAGACAGGGGAAGAAAGGGAGAGACAGGAAAGAAAGAAAGAACAGCAGAGAGGTATAGAAACAAAGCCTATATTTACATATATATGTACATGTGTATAATTGTTTACTGAACATATAATCACATATAATCAAATTGTTTTGTGTTTTTTTAATAACAAGTATTCTTATTATTAGCCTAATACCTTATTGTATGTCTTTATTACATTTTTCCTCACATATACCTTGCTTTGGCAGCAGTGATGTCCTCATGTATGCCAATAAAGGGTTTTCACTTCACTTCACTAAAGCACCATTTGTTTTGATCGAATTTGGTTTGATTTTATTTGATTTGAGAGTGAGAGAGAGAGAGACAGAGGCAGAGACAGAGGGAGCACGCACACAAGCATTCCTGTGTGGAACTGTGAGAAGGTCAGGGAGGCTGTGTCAGGTTAGACCTGGTCAGACACACACACACACGCACACACACACACACACACACACACACACACACACACACACACACACACACACACACACACACTGAAGGAGTGTGCACACACAAACACACACAGATGCACGCACACACACACAAACACACACACACACACACACACACACACACACACACACACACACACACGGATGGAGCGTCGTCAGGTTGGACCTGGTCAGACGTGCCTCATTATGCTCGTCCACAATGTGGCAAACTCAAGGGCTTTGTGGATAAACAAAGGGCCGCTCTTGTGTTTCATGGGAAAAAAACAGCAAAAGGGCTTCTTTTTTTTTGCTTTCCTTCTCGACTTGTTTTTCTTAGTAGGAGAGTTAGTTAGCACTCCGTGACCCTGAACCCGTAATGTAGAATCAAAATACACAAGTTTTGCACACACATCAGTTCGGCAAGATACCAGGATAACAAACACATAATAAGCTGAAGGTTGAGGCGAGAGGACGGGAGCACTTGTTGTGTTTTGTTCTTCTTTCTCTCTTGTTCTTTAGAGGGAGCGACCTCCCTCACTCCCTTCTCTGTTTCTTTCTCTAATACAAACTTTTCTCCAGTAAGATAGGACTGGACAGTGTGTGTGTGTGTGTGTGTGTGTGTGTGTGTGTGTGTGTGTGTGTGTGTGTGTGTGTGTGCAAAAGACAGAAAGACACATTGGTAGATGTATAGAAAGACCTCCAGACATACAGGAGACTGGCTAATTGGGACCCTTCCCTTGGATTGTTACTCTATGTAGGTACACACACACACACACACACACACACACACACACACACACACACACACAAACACACACACAATCACACACACACGCTCGCACACACACACACACACATGCACTCACGCACGCACGCACGCACGCACACACACACACACAATCACACACAGACACCCACCCATCAACACACACACACACACTCCTGGCCATGAAGAGTAGCCTACAAGGCTGTCGTCCAGGAAGATTCGTTCCTGCGCTGTGACTGGACACAGGGAAGCCGACCAGGGGGGGACAAAGGGATCGGCTGTCCCGGGCCCAGAGAGATGGTGGGCCCAAAATTGGGTCCTCATCACATTGAATGTATTGGATGGGGGGCCCTCATAGATGACTTCGTCCTTGGCCCAGCGAAAGCAGTCAGCGGCCCTGACTGGACAAGACAAGAGGAGAGGAGAGGAGAGGAGACGGCAGGGGATAGCAAGAGACACAATAGAGATAAGGATGGCCACGGCCTCTTCGATAAACAAATGCTAAATGTTGTCATTATGGGTCGTGCCCCTGGTGGGTCTGGCTCGCTCACTTACCCCCTATCAGCCATGACTCACCGCCTGTGAAAAGTGCAGCGGAGATGTTCTCACTGTCCCCAAAAGGTGTGGCTTTGTTTAATCCAGGGTGGAGAACCTATGTCTCGAGGGGTGTTTGCGACCCTTGAGGCCGTTTTATCCGACCCCCGATGTAATTTTAATTTTATGCAGTTTCACATGAAATATTACATATTTTGTAATGGAATCTTAGAAAATACATTTGCAATACAATTAAATTATATTCAGGGGACCAGGGCTCTAAATTAACACCTGCCAACCGGCCAAATGCTGGTGAAATTTCAGTTTGGCTGGTAGAAAAGACCAACTTACTAGCCACTTTGACCCATTAGTGAGTGTGTGTTTGGCTAGTAAGATTAACATCTACTAACTATTTTGGCTGGTGAAGAAAAAAGTTAATTTAGAGCCCTGCAGGGGACCTATAGGAGGTGGGGTCTATTTTAAAGGTGACTGCCTTCAATATAGGTCTAAAGTGCAGGGGGACATCCTGGTTTGTGTTCATAGCACAACCCTCGGAGGACTTTCACGTCTCTCTGTATATCTGTATAGTAAGGTGGGACCCAGCGGTTCTACACTGGACAGGAACACATCTTTTATTTATTGTATTAAATTTTATTGACAAAGACAAGTCTGTTTTAGTTCAAATGTAAAGTTTGGTTCCAATACAAGAGTCGTCATCCTGACATGAAAGACACTTTGCAAGTTTACAAGCTTTCATTAGTAGTGATGCATCCATTTGTGTCATTATTAAAGACATGCCTTCTCAATTTCAATTTCTGTAACTTTCATTACTGTAACTTATGTATGCCCTGAGGTTACCACCAAGTTACTGTATACAATACAATACCACACAATAAACAAACTGTATATTGGCATGTTATTCTGATTAAAAACGTGTCCGTGGCTGAAAAATCGAAAGAGACAAACGAGACTATGCTGTATTTTTCCAGAAATTAAATAAACAACCCTTAAGTACTGTATATCAGCAACTTGAAACGTGCCCGTGGAGGGAAATCAAGGTATGTTATATCGACGAGGGCATCGTAAATCGATATATCGATCGATTGAGATTACTGGTATGAGATGAGCTACCAGTAACCTAAATCGACTAATTTAGGCTACTGGTAGCTCATCTTGATGAAGCAGCCCATCTCGACAATCTATTTTGAGGTGCCTTCTTGTTTTCCCATCTCCTGCCTCCTTACTACCTTACCCCCCCCCAACACATACACACACACACTCCATCCCATACCCCATCGCCCTTCACAAAGACGAACACATGTCCTATCACACACACACACACACACACACACACACACACACACACACACACACACACACACACACACACACACACACTTATTTAAAGATATGTGTGTGGTTTGTGTTTGCTGTGGACATTTGCACATTTTTTCTAATTATTTGCACTTATACTTCAGCACTTCCTTTAAGCACTTAAAATTCTCTTTTTATTTTTACTCCCTTCCTTCTCATATATTATTGTCACTTTTTATAGGCATTCACCCGGCAGGAATTTCCTCTACTGGGCCTTGAAGTAGTCACTCATGAACTTTGTAATATTCGTTTTATATATCTCTATGGCTATTTATTGTATGTTTATTCTAATTATTATATTCTCTACACTATTTATTATACTATCCAACTACTAACTAATTAATTATTTATGTATATTTATTATCCTTTATTTAAACAGCATCCCACCTTCTAACCTTTTAACACATATACACTTTTAAAGAACAACTTCAAGATGTGGGCCATCTTATTTTTATCCATTATATAACTAGGAGAGGAAAAGAAGCAAGGAGGGCCTTTCGGCCCGTGCCACCTGAAGCCACTCCCACAGGCACCCAAAAACAAAAACACCCCCACAACACACACACACACACACACACACATTATCAGGGCTCTGGGGAGCAGCTTTGGAGAGCTGCTGTGCATGCTTGACCCTGCCGCCTCGCTGCTCAGCTCCTGAGTGGCCCTCTGGTCCCCACATACAGTATCTCCAGACAACACCCTCTAATCTGTGTGTGTGTGTGTGTGTGTGTGTGTGTGTGTGTGTGTGTGTGTGTGTGTGAGAAAGAGATAGAGAGAGAAAGAGAGTGTGTGTGTGTGAGTCTGTGTGTGAGTCTGTGTGTGAGTCTGTGTGTGTGTGTGTGCATGTGGCCGTGTGTGTGTGTATATGTGTGCATGTGGCCAGGTGTGTGTGTGTGTGTGCGTGCGCGCGCGTGTGTGTGCATGTGGCCATGTGTGTGTGCGCGTGTGTGGGCGTGCGTGTGTGTGCATGTGGCCATGTGTGTGTGTGCATGTGTGTGTGATTAAGGGAGTCTATGTGTTGACACTGGGAGTCAGCAGCATCATCAGAGTGGGGTGTCTTTGCATGGGCGCGTGTATGGGAATGGATATGAGTATGAGGCGTGTGTTTGTGTGTGTGTGTGTGTGTGTGTGTGTGTGTGTGTGTGTGTGTGTGTGTGTGTGTGTGTGTGTGTGTGTGTGTGTGCATGTGCTGTGTATTGTACGTATATAAATATAGGTTATAGGTCACAGACAGATACTGACAGACGTGTGGGATCAGTGACACATTGCCTTGTCACACTTGTCACACCCAGACGTACTCACGAAAAGCACATGCACACACACACATGCACATGAACACACACGCACACACACACATGTACAGACTCTTGCACACACACTTAAACAGATGCACACACACACACACACACACACACACACACACACACACACACACACACAGGGCCGCTGACAGCTTTGGCTGGGCCCGGGACAAAAATCTCTGATTGGGCCCCCCTTCCACCGACACCGACGACACCGACAACCCCCCCCCCGGCCAAAAAAACCTAAACAATTTTACCATTCTGAAAACGTTCTATCCATGCAGTCCAGCCTACATTTTTTTTAAAGACACAACATAGATAGGATTCTCATTCCTATCAATAACAGAAGTGTAGCCTGAGTGTAATTTGGCAATTTGAAGGCTTGCACATCAAAACTATGACTGAGAAGGAGTCACCGTTTGCTAAACTGACCTCAAGTGACGTGACAGAGAGCAAGTGAACAGGAACACACAGAGTGTGCTGCTGTGCTCCCTCCCTCATCAAAGCCTCCCACAGCAGGAGTAGCCTAACACAGGAATATGTAAATTTACAGAAAACTATGCACAACAAATCTACACTGTATTTCTCCTCACAAAGTTAACAGGTTGATAATTTGTTAGCATCTGTGCTAAGCGGAGATTTAGCAATAGCGTTGCATAGCGCTGTTTAAAAAGTTGGTTGTCCTTCTCCTGGCAAACGTGCGCCCGAGGCATTATCCCACACAACCAGAGATTATAATAGGCTAGGCCTACTCTTAGAATCTCTGGTATAATTGTGTGGGCTCATACGCATTTTATTCTTAACTGACAGTCAGATTTGAAGCACAATGTTATTAAGCTGCTGTTCTGGTTAGGAAATAATACAATGTCCGTTTTCTATTGTGTTCATCCGTGTGCGCGTCCCTGCCTGAAACATTTGATTTGGAAACATATTTGCTGAGTAGGCTAATGCGAATAGGCTATTCATAGATTCTATTAGATATAGGCGTAAGCAACACTGTATAATTAAGCCGTTGTAATCAAATTATTCAGTGCCCCCTCTCTGTCTGATTGATATCCGTGTGTCTTGCTCACGGCCTCCTGTGTCAGTTAGGCTACTTGACGATGGGACTGGAAAAAGTTGCCCCGTGTCTTACCTGGATCTGCTGCACAGCTGCTTTTACTGGTACCTGCTGCATCACCCGAGTCTTTTCTGAAATATTTATGTAGAGAACCCCTCAGGCTTTTGGCTTCTTCATCTCTTTTTCGCCTTTCTTTCAGCGCTCCTGACTTGTGCATGTTGTTGACTAATTGGCTCGCGCACTGACCACTTATCGAATGATGTCGTCTTTTTTTCTAGAAAGACCAAACCATTTTGGAATAGGGGTGATAGGGGGTTATTGGCCGTTTTTTTCAAGGGCAATGAAGGCAAATATCTACACGTCATTGTTTGAATGCAAATAAAGCACCTTTCTTCCCTAAATCAACACATTTTTGAAGTGACCATATAATAATTAATCCCAACGTCATGGGGGCCCAGTTATGGGCCCCCCTAGTCCAGGGCCCGGGACAAAAAGCCCTTTTGTCCCCCCCTGTCGGCGGGGCTGCACACACACACACACACACACACACACACACACACACACACACACACACACACACACTGTGATTTTACCCAGGGGACAGGCCTGGAAAATGGCTGTCATCGGTTGCTCTGAGACCAGCCCAGCGGCGTGGAATCTCACCACGTCCACACTGGACTGAGTGGAGAGGAGGAGAGGGGGAGAGAGAGAGGGCTGCACGGATAAATAGATAAAGACAAAAGGATAGATTGAGAAAGGGAGGGTGCTAGAGAAGGAAAGAGAGTATAATAGGAGGTGTGACAGAGAACACAGAATATAGAGAAACATGATAGAGATGAACAGAATGGATGGATATAGATGGAGAGCTAGATGGACTGATGGAGAGAGAGAGAGGGAGGGAGAAATAGAGAGAGAGAGGGAGAGATGGGGAGTGCAGATGATCATTGGAGGTGTCTGGCGATGACTGACAGACATACCACAGCACACATACACACGCACGCACGTACACAGTAAATATTGCGGTGTTAATTCAACACTTAAAGAGTTCATTTAAGTCCAAATGATGTCAAATCAACTCTCTAAGTGTTAAATGAACACTGCAGAATTTGCTGTGTACGCACGCATGCACTCACACACGCACATGCACACACGCACTCACACACGCACACACACAAACGCACCCTCACCCCTCATCTCTCACCTCACTTTTCAGTCTTTTTTGCCCATCTACACAACACCACACCTCTCCACACCAGACCACTCCACACCGCAACACACCACACCTCGACACCACACCACACCACACCACAACATAACCAGAGACCACACCACTC
>NC_085874.1:15721829-15744329 GCF_034702125.1 Engraulis encrasicolus | reverse complement strand
TGTGTGTGTGTGTGTGTGTGTGTGTGTGTGTGTGTGTGTGTGTGTGTGTGTGTGTGTGTGTGTGTGTGCGTGCGTGTGTTTGTGTGTGTGTGTTTTTAAGGGAAGGGTCCGTGCTCTGAATGGATCTGAGCGCTGACCCGTAGTGACGGTGCTGATGAGTGTGATGCCTGCATGGGCGTAATTTCCACGGGGGTTAGGGGGGTTTTGACCCCCCCAGACTTCAAACCCTGACAATATAACCCCCCTTATATAATTGTACAACCCCCCCTATATAATTACAGTACTTGTCTTGCATGAAGAACTTTACCCATTTTATGTAAAATAGTGAAAAATAGTTTCGTTCAGTTATGTTTAATCATGTTGTAATGTAACCCCCCCTGCCCCCTTGGTATTCCCCAAATCTGCGTTAGTTGTGTACATCCAATGGGGGAGGTAGATGGACACTCCCAACTGAGATCGCTCCCGGACGTGTAGTCCCAGGTGTTTCTATCACTCCCGGACGTGTAGTCCCACCCGATTATATTTCACGTATTATCATACACTGCCACATAAAAGCAATTTAGGGTTAGGTTTAGGGTTAGGGTTAGAAACAAAAAACTAACATCAAAAATATAACTAGCTCCGTTATATGGCGGTGGGATCGATAGTCTGGCTAGTGGGAGCGAGCCGACCGGGGAGCGTCCTGCGTTGGGAGCGACAATCAGGGAATCTCTCAATGGGTAATCATCTTCTCCACTATCCGAAATTCAAACTGATTAGCGATCAGCTTTATCAAGTATTGAGCAATTGTTTTTTTCTACTTTTAACTTGCAATTGCCACATGATCATGCGTGGATGCGTCTTTGGCACAAGAGACATTATTTCAGAGTGTTTTGAGAACCTATTGTACCACTGCCTTTCTGCCTGTCAGTTAGTTATATAGCTATTTTATGCTAGGTTACGACAGACAGCTAGTTCAATAACACTGGACGTGGCTGGCTATTTTGGACGTTGATGGCTAGCACTTGGGATATTTACTCCCTCAAACCAACACATTTTGTGAAACCCTAGCAATCGGACGTCTGTTTGTTTTATTTCACGTCATTTAAGTAGTTTTTGGTTACCCCCTGTCCAGTTGCCTGCGTGATTTCCTATGATAGTATCCACTTCAAATGAGAAGCTTGTTCAATGCAGCTGAACCAAAATGCCTGTAAGTTTTTTGACACCAATAGTAAACACATCCATTTTAAATAAGATGTATTGTGGCATTATATTTTGTTTTCAAAATCGCATTTGTTGACAACAGCCAAGCGATTACAGTTTGTTTCGCCAGTGAAGTAATGAAGAGAGAGACACGAGAGAGGGTTGGGGAGACAAGGGGTTCCTTCCTCGCGTGACACTATGCGTGGCTGTGCTTGGAGTGAGACAGAGGAGGTCCTCTCAATATTTTTGTCGCCAGTCGCCACTGTATATTTAGTTATAAAAAAAAACAACAACAGTCAATTGTATAAATAATGGGTATGGGATATTATGTAGCCAGCAGGCTACTTTAATTTCTACCACAGCAACTTTCTTCTGATCATATGATTAACAACATGGCGAACAGCAGACAAGAGATCCTATTTGTGCAGCATCCTGATTAGTGATTGATGGTTGGGATATGTCATTCATATTTGGCACTGCATCAAAGATTTTATCAACCATCTCTGACTGTAGCTTTCTTCTGATCATATGAATTAGGCCTACTAAGCAAAGGGTAGGAATGTTTTTAATTAATTAATTAATTCATTAACTCATCTTTGCTTTATTGCTATATGCCACATTACAAATGGAGATTTTCTGACAGCTTGACTTTAGCCTGATTGGGAAAATGCATTCTCTAAAACTCTGATGTGAGTTTGCTGCCAAGCCATTTGAACATTAACTGAGGTTTTTTTTTATATCAGGTTCAAAAACTTGATTGTGCAGGTCACCAAAGAGAGATCCAAGGCCAAGGAGGTACAGGTGATGAGAGAGAGACGGGTGTCCAGAGAGAGAGACGAGGAAGCACAGATGAGAGGGAGAGAGAAGGAGGTGACAAAGGAGGTGAACCAGTTCAAGAGATAGAGTATGAAGGTGTCAGAGGAGGTGCAGCAGTTGAAGGAGAGAGAGGCAACGGAGGAGATGTAGCAGTTGAGCAACAGAAAGGAGGTGATGGAGGAAGTGCATCAGTTGAAGACAGAGGGAGAGAACGAGGCGAAGGAGAATCGGATGACCAAAAACAGGGAGAGAGTACAGAGAGAGACAGCGCAGGAGGCACAAATGACCAGGTAACATACATGCAAATACTGAAGAAAACTGTTTAGCCATTTAATTCATTTAGATGGAAATCTTGACCCCCCCAATTGTCAGCATAAAGTTACGCCCTTGGATGCCTGCCAGGCCTAGCAGAGACGGGCCCAGCGCCAGATCCCACTGCGTCAGCCCCCAGACTGGACTGGCCCAGACTGAAGAGCTACAAGTACATACAACATCAGCCAAGAGAGAGAGAGAGAGAGAGAGAGAGAGAGAGAGAGAGAGAGAGAGAGAGAGAGAATTTGCGGCCAAACTTGACGAAGGTCAGCATCTGGACATCATAAAATATTTCTCTGGATTTGTTATGTTTTTATTTCATTTATTTAATATATTAAATATTTATTTATTTATTTATTAATTAATTTATGTTCACTGGTTCTTGAGAATAGGGCTAAAATAGGTCTTAATTTTGAAAGAAAAAAATAGTCTGTATAAAATAAAGAAACATATCTCAATTAAGTCAATGTTCAAACGTTAAATCGCTGTCTTGTTCTTTACCCAGACTAAAACACAAAACTATGAATGTGTATTAAGGTGTAATATCTAAATATTATATATTTAACAGTGGCGTCTTTTGGTCATAAAAATTAGGGAGGACAAGGAGGTGGTCAGTCGGATAGATGCGAGTAAATGGGGTTAGTAATGGCAGATGCTTAGTATTAGGTTGTAGGCCTACTAGGTAACTTAACTGATATGGCATTGTGTTGTCTGGAAAGCTGACTTATGACATCTATAAAATAATTGCAACAAACTTTGTATAATATATTATCATACATAACTGCCCAAAGTGTTTGAGGGGAAAGAAAGAGAAGAGTGAAGGAAAATATTATAGAAAGTAGAAAGTTTCATAGGGAGCATATCTAACTTTGACCAAAGGCAGCATGGTATTTCACCCTGTCAGTTGTGGTTTTTTGTGTTTTTTTAACCATAGACAAAAAATGACAATTCTGAAGACCCTATATGGATGGCTAGGACATTGAGTGACTTGTATAGCCTAGGCCTAAGGGTTTTAAACTCAACTCCTTCCAACATATTCTTACAGATTTTTAAACATTTTAAACCCCCTCCATTATCTTATTTTTAACATCTTATTTATGATCCGTAACGTGGTACGTGGCCTATGGTTGTGGTCGCCTATCCGTTTTGCTTTTGACGGTAGGCCTACCTGCGAGAGCGACAGCTGTGGAAGGAGGAGCTGGCAAGCGTATGGAACAGCGTGCGTCTGGCTATTTCACAAAAAAATACGTCGTACAGATTACTTTGTAAATCCATGCCTAGTGTTCCTAATTCCACCCAAATGAAACTACATAACATGATGTAGGCTACATGTTAGAAGTTTAACCAGAGACTTTTTATGAAGAGCTTCGTGCTTCTCGTCTTGAGGAGGGAGAAAAGAACGCCAGTCTAGGGTCAGTGCAGTCATGTGCAGCCAAAAGCATTCTTATTCCCATTTGTAACCCTCTTTTGGGGGAAAAGCACGAACGAGACACGTAAAGACAAGCATTGAGACTATTATTTGTGCACGTAGGACATGCTGAAACAAGACTACCTTTTAAAAACGTTGGTGATGGTCCGACCATTTGAATCATGAATGCGTTTGCATCCGCGCGTCGCTTGCATTGTGTAGTGATCGAGTGGCGTGAGTGACTGATATAAACACACTGACCTTTCCATTCGGTTTTCAATCTAAATCCAGGGAGTGATATTGCGCGATTCACAACATGAAAACAGTCGACCTTTCCTTTGTATTTATTAAGGGTTCATAAAACATTCGCCAATTACTCCAAACTTCCCGCTATCTGGCTGCTGCCGCATTCTTCTCACATTTGTATATCGTTGTCATGACGACCGAGTCCATGCTTGTCGTCTGTCAACCCAACTCGTCATATTCTGATTGGCTTTTGATAAATTCAGCTTCGCTGATAGGCAGATTACTTCCATGGCTCTAGACCCGCCTAAAGGGAGGAAAGTCCTCCCTAAGCTCCATTCACTTCAATGTTAAAAAGTAAAGCCCGCGCTACGGCCGAAATTTCACCATTTATAATGGAAGTCAATGAGGATGGAAGGGAGGACGGTCCTCCATTTTTATGTGAATTAGAAGCGCTAAAGTATATGTTTTTATCGCTAAATAGCTATAAAATACTAACAATTATATAACAAAGATATAATAAATATGTTTTGTTTTCTGTAATTTATACTGGAAGATATGGCTTTATTATTTTGAGGGAGGATCGTCCTCCCTTTCCTCAATGGTAAATACGCCATTGATATTTAAATATAAATAAAGGAACCCTCACTTCATACATGGGAACCCAACAATATTTGGGGAAGCCTTAGGGGAACCTTTGGGAATCCTTAGGTCTCACAGTGCCAATAGAAGGATTCTTTGGGAAGAAACTTTGGGGCAGGGGTGGGGAACCTATGGCCGGAGGGCCGTTAACGGCCCCTGAGCTCATCTCATCCGGCCCCCAATATAATTTTAATGTTATGCAGTTTCACATGAAATATGACATGTTTTGTAAAGAAATCTTAGAAAATACATTTGCAATACAATTAAATTGCAATCAACATTTTGGACCTAATGAAAGTGGGGTCTGTTGTAAAGGTGACCGCCTTCAATATAGACCTAGATTGTGTTCATAGTACGACCCTTGGAGGATTTGAAGTGGCCCCTTGAATGAAATAGGTTCTCCCCTACTGCTTTAGTGGCCGTAACTGTAGGGACAATGTTCCTCTGAACCATTTCGAAATTCATGGGGTTCACTCAAGCACCTGTCAGTTGATCTGAGAACCTTTAGTGATTCCGCCACAGTGGCAACTGAGGGTTCTTTGAGGTAGCCAGGCCACGCCCTCCTAGTGACGCAAAACCTTTGTCGTTGCAAGTCAGACCAAGAGCAATGTAAATATGATTTTTGATCTCCGGAAAAATCGGGAAGTCCACAAACTTTGTCGTAAACCAGACAACCAGTAGCAAAGGGAGGCGGGTCAAACATGCTGTTTGGGAGACGGTAGCCACTTACTGCAGCAGGGGTCGCCAGCGACCCTATTCACTTGCTGAACATGCTTAACTACATCATAACAACATTGCTGTGACATTACAGAGAGCCATAGTGCTGCGCTAAGATCGTTATGCTCTTGGTCAGACCAAGTCTTGAGGAGATTTGAAAGTCGATGATAATCAGCCTGTCTTCGAGGAACCTTGTCATTTATACAGTGTGCATCTGAGATTCCTGCTACCAGGACCGTAACCAGACATTTAACCAGAATGCTTCAAATAGACAAACTCTTAAGTTTGTTTTTATTAATCACTGCCTTGAGGATAAATGGGGGTGTTGCATACAAACTGAATGTATCATTGTTGATCATATATCAATTTTTCATCATAGATACATTTTTAAAATTATAACTGAAAAAATAAATACAGAGGACATGACCTCTGTGTCCTCAATGGTAGTTACGGCCTTGCCTGTTACCAGCGAGAGGGTTGGAATTAACAAGTGAGTGAGCCAGCCAGTTTTCGGGAAAGGGGAAGCAGACCCTTGACACCTTCGGGGGGCTTTATGCTCGCTTGATGCAAGGCTATGAAATGCAGCAGAGGACTGCTGCATGGGCTCTATTTGTGTTGGACAAGACTGGGAGACTGTGTGTGTGTGCGCGCGCGCGTGTGTGTGTGTGTGTGTGTGTGTGTGCATTGTGTGCTTAAGATGACTTCAGATCCTGTTTGAGATGACTCCCTTTCCTGTGTCACAAGAACAAAGGGACTCACCCCCCACACAGAGACAAGCAGACATCTCTCTCTCTCTCTCTCTCTCTCTCTCTCTCTCTCTCTCTCTCTCTCTCTCTCTCTCTCTCTCTCTCTCTCTCTCTCTCTGTCACACACACACACAAGCACACAGATAGGGAACGGGGACAACGGGGGACAAGGAGGTCAGTTGTCCCGGGCCCAGGGAAATGGGGGGCCCAGATTTGGGTTCTTAATACATTGCATGCATTGGATTAGGGGGCCCTTCAAGTGGCTTTGTCCCAGGCCTGGCCAAAGCTGTCAGCGACCCTGCACACACACACACACACACACACACACACACACACACACACACACACACACACACACACACACACACACACACACACACACACACACACACACACACACACACACAGAAACACACACAGAAACACACACAAAACCACTATGGATGAATTTGAAGTGTGCCCTCTCAGCCCAAAGTACACAAAAGCACCATGGATAAACAAAACAAAAGTATGGTTTTGGGGTGCACTCTAAACTTTCGATACCGAAATCAAACAGAGAATATGGATATGACTGCGGTCTTTGAGATGGAAATCATCTCCTGAATAAGAAAAGGACGGCCACTGCTCTCGCAGGGCAAGTGTCACTACATCCCAACGTGTGGATGGTAGAACATCTTTTTCATCTTGTGTCAGGGCTTACATGCCAGCTGTGTTTTGATTGTGTGTTTTGTCTTGTGGCCTTCTAGTTGTATCCTTGTAGTTTGTACTCCATATGGCTTGGTTTTATTAGAGATGTACAGGATCCAAGATCCGGTTCCGGATCCGGCAGGATAATAGGGTTTTTCAGACTATCCGGATCCGGTTCCAGGATCCAGGATCCGGTAGCCGAGGCTTTTCAGTCAAAATAGTTTGAGCCAACGTGATAAAAAGGGCCCACGTGTGTGAGTAGGCTATGTGTTTCAACCCTTTCGTAGGATCCGGTATCAGGTTCCGGATCCGGCAGGATCTTAAGCAGTGGATCCGGTATCCGGCAGGATCCTAAAAATCAGGATCCGGTGCATCTCTAATTTTTTTTGTTCGTTTTTTTGCAATGTGTTGCCGTGACACTACGCACCTAGACAGCAGAGATGACAGGGCCACAGGTGAATGGCAATGGCAGCTATGGCATAATATCTTCAGGAAATCTGAAACTTCCCACTGGATGCTGAGTTTCTAAATTACCCAGAGTCATGTGAAGTCCCTCTTTTACACTATCTCTTCTCTTCTCTTCTCTTCTCTTCTCTTCTCTTCTCTTCTCTTCTCTTCTCTTCTCTTCTCTTCTCTTCTCTTCTCTTCTCTTCTCTTCTCTTCTCTTCTCTTCTCTTCTCTTCTCTTCTCTCCTTAAACAAATCCCTTTAATTATGATTCTGTCATCGTTAATATTTTTTGTGTTGTCTGTTCCCTTTCATTCCCTTTCTTGTTCTCAGTCGTGAAACTCATTTCTTCTGGCATGACTACTGGCTGGGAATCTCAATTGTTGCCCCTCGTTTATTGTATTTTTAATCCCTTATTTTGTCTGTGTGAATACAACATCCTATACCATTGTGTTTGCATGTCTTCAATATTTTCAATGTAGTAGCACTACTGGTATGCAATATCTATTTTTTATGCATGTTTGCGATTTATTTCCATTTCTATATAATGTAATAAGTTAAAGGACCAGTTTAGTCAATTTCAACATGCAGTTGTAATATTCACACTACCCTGGACTTTTTTTCTTCTTCAGCCTTTTCCGAGGTCTTGGTCATTGTAAAGGGGGCAGGGCTTTGTTTACATTTGAAAAACATTTCTATTTATTCCCAAAAACATTCGAAAGGTTATACAACATCAGCAGACAACTAGCAAACAGCGGCACCTTTTGAGAAAATATTTGAAGTAGGCCTATGTTAATTTTTAAAAAATGTTTCAAACGCTGCCCCCATTAGAATAGCTTTTATCTCGGAAAGGGCTTAGCCGAAAAATGTGGCATCACCAGGTACTGACAAGTCAAGGGTAGCATGAGCAATACAACAGCATATTGAAATTGACTGAATTGGTCCTTTAACATTTGTGTTCTTTGTTATGATTTTTTGAATGCTTCCTTGCTTCAATATAACAAATCCATCTGTCTCTGTCATTCACTTTCCATAATTGACATACTAAGGTATATGGCTATAATATGGACACAGCAAAACTGTTGAACCCCTGAAAAAGCTCTCTCTGAAAGCTGAACAAAAACAAGGCAGGAGGCCCAAACAGCGGCGAGTGAAATATGGCGGTTTGCTTTTGGCTAATTTGCTGGAACGGTGGGACATTTCCTGTCTCAACGACTCGTGTCACAAAGGGTCAGAGGTGTAGATCATGCCCTGATTGGTCGAAACATGCCTGCCGGCTGCCGAGCCGGCGGTGGGAAGTTTGCACTGCTGATTGAATTCCCATTTCAGAACTCCTGTTATTTGTTCTCTACAGGAATTTACATGTATTGGAAACACACAGCAATAAATGTTGTGTTAAATCAACATGTTGAGAGCCCCCTGGGATAAAATACACAGATTTTAAATCGACTCTCTCTGTTTTTGAATGAGCATTGTTTTACTGTGTGATGATAACAGATTGAGGTGAGAAAAGGTGAGGAAGTGTCATTTAGCAAATTCGTCAAACATTGTATTAATGTTTGGTGAAGTTCTTGAAACACAATTATATTATATTTTTGCTATTTATTTCCTGTTTTTATTTATTTATAACTATAACAGTAATTTATATATCTATATATATTTTTTCTGGTACACTGAATACAAATGTATGAAAAAAACAAATCAAGTCAAGTCAAGTAGGTTTTATTGTCAATTTCTTTACATGCACTGGTCATACAAAGAATTTGAAATTACATTTCTTGCTTTCCCATACAGACATAGACTAATATAGGTAAGGACATAGACAGTATAGACATAGACAGTACTTATACATGGACTTAAGACAGTATGGACATAGACAGTGCTCATACAGACATTTAAAGTGCAAGACTGGACAACAGAAGACTTGTAGAGAACATACATTAAGAGGTAATTGTTGTGCTTTTGTGCTTTTCCTAAAAAGTCCTTTATAGCGTTCTGACATAGTAATAGTAGCATTTTGAAGAAAAAAAATATATTAAAAAAATAAAATAAAAAAATATTCTCACCATACAAAGATCTCACCAAAATTTAAAGGTAGCCCTTCTACATTTAAGTTTTCAGCATTAAATATTATTCAATATCATTTACTTTCTACACTTTTTCAGTCAATGTCCTGACACACAGATGAAAAACCTAGCCTACATAATACCCATAGTTTACTGTAGACTATTTATGTAAATTTCCTTCCTTCAAAAGGTCTTCCTGGCTCCATAAGTACTTCCGAGTCTGTGACCTCGCAGACGGGCAGGATCTGCCTTAAGTGTCAGAGCATGAAGCGTCAAATTGGGACGCCACCGTGCTGTGTTAACGGCCCCTGACCCCGCGCGGTGGTCCATGTGTACTCAGTGCATTGGGGCACATGGTAGGGGTGATTGTTTGTGTGTGTGTGTGTGTGGTGTGGGGGGGGGGGGGGGGGGGGGGGGGGGGGGGGGGGGGGGGGGGGGGGGGGTGTGTGTGTGTGTTTGTGTATGCACATGTGGCTGTGTGTTTTTATGTGCGCGTGTGTGTGTGTGTGTGTGTGTGTGTGTGTGTGTGTGTGTGTGTGTGTGTGTGTGTGTGTGTGTGTGTGTGTGTGTGTGTGTGTGTGTGTGTGTGTGTGTGTGTGTGTGTGCGTGTCTGCATATTCATTTGTGTATGTGTGTGTGTGTGTGTATAATGGGGGGTCATGTTAAAGGGGCCCCGGATGGACAAGGTTCTTAGCCCTGGGGCTGGGGGGTGGCCTGACCCCCTTAGCTTTGATGCGGCTCACCTCACCCCGGTCAGACCAGCATACTCTCCTCTCTGCTCTCTAAGCACCCCCCCCCCCCCCCCCCTCATCACCTGCCCCGACCCCCTCATCACCTGCCCCCCCACTGGGCTCCTGACAGCTGGCTTCCTCGTGTACCACTAAACTCAACCCCCTACACTGGCAAGGACACCCACACATGCACGCATGCACACACACAACACATAGACAAACATACAAACATGCACGGACGCACGCACACACACACACAAACATGCATGCGCGCACCCACACGCACACACAAACATGCATGCACACAGAACACACACACACTGCATGCACACCGCATGCACACACACACGCACCACACACACACACACACACACACACACACACACACACACACACACACACACACACACACACACATACACGCACACACACACACACACACGCACACACACACACACACACACACACACACACACACACACACACACACACACACACACACACACACACACACACACACACACACACACACACACACACACACACACACACAGGAAAAAGCAGAGCTTAAGGGGTCAACTGGCGCTGTGATTGGATTTAAGCATAGGCAAACAGTCAGTGATACGCATATCAGACACCAATGTGTGTGGCCAGAACTGAGGACCAAAATGACAAGTCTTCATGAGAATTGCAAAGTTGAAATATGATGCATGATATTAAAACATGATTAAAAAGCCTTCCTTAGATATTGAAGTACATATGAAGTTAAGTAAGAATTACCCACATGAATAGAATAGAATAGAATAGAATAGAATAGAATAGAATAGAATAGAATAGAATAGAATAGAACAGAACAGATCACATTGTCAATGCTTTATGGTTTACAGTATATAGGCCTACGAAAGAAAATAACAAAATTGATAAAAAAAAATATTTGAATTGGATGTGATTGTAACATTCAATTTTTAATTTCTAATTTTACTCCTGCAATTGGTGAATCAGAACGTTTCCCTTCAGTTGAGTATTTGCAATGTGAATACTATAGTTGACCCACAATCCTGTGTCAGTCATTAGCTTTCTGTATCCTGCTTAGCTTGTCCACAACTGGCTGAACTGAACATGTGTCTTCGCGCATCCTCCTCCTCCTCCTCTGCCTCCTCCTCCTCCTCCTCATCCTCCTCATCCTCATCCTCCTCCTCTGCCTCCTCCTCCTCCTCCTCCGCTCATCACTTGTTTCTGCCCAATTAGATCCAATTACATCAGCAGTCAGCAGGTGTAGGAGAAGAGCCTCCTTAACATGCAATTAAGGCCGCTAATGATACGTCTTGAGGTTGAAACGATACATTGTCAAACCGTCGCCTGCCCGAGCTTATCCCTATTAGGGGAACAATGGGATTCAACAGGCGACGGAGCTCCGCTCAAACATCCCTGGAGACCCCGGCGGTGCTGCAAGTGTGTGGTGGATGGAGGAAGGGAAGTGGTGCTCTAGGAGAGCGGGGGGTTGGGAGGGGGCGGGTAGGTGGTGGTGTACTATAGTGTAGTGGCCGTGCTTGGAAGGCAGGAGAGGGAGACGCATGGGGAGGTGGTGGTGGGAGAGGAGGAGGAGGAGGAGGAGGTGGAGGTGGAGATGGAGGAGGAGGAGGAGGAGGTTGGGTTATCATCGCGCTGGTTGTTGGGGGGAAAATAATAGCCTGGAGGTGGACTGCGGCACAACAGGAAGGGTGTGGACAGGATCTCGAGTGCAGCTGCCGCGCCGAGCGCGCGGCGTCTGTTCCCACAGTCTTTGATGTGCGGGCACACACTATGCCTGGCTGTGCCACGAGATAAACACGCTGGGAGAGCCGGTTTGTTTGTGTTACACATAACTCCTTAATGAGATGTACCCCGGCCAGCCGCTGGGAGCACCGTGAGAGCCAGATGGAGGAGAGAACCAGGGAGTGGAGTGGAGTGGAGAGAGAGAGAGAGAGAGAGAGAGAGAGAGAGAGAGCGAGAGAGAGAGAGAGAGTGAAGAAACAGGGAGTGAGTGGAGCGAGTGAGTGAGAGAGAGAGGGAGAGAGAGAGGGAGAGGGAGAGGGAGAGAGAGAGAGAGAGGGAGGGAGAGAGAGAGAGGGAGAGGGAGTAAAGTGAGAAAGAGATGGGGAGGAGGAGGGGGAGGTGCACGGGCAGCGCACGGGGACACCGTCGACCGCTCGCTAATTGATCACTGACAAGGGCACCATTGATTGCCAGTGGCCGCAGTATTTGGGTTTGCTACACTGCCTGTGCTCCCTGGAGATTTCTGGTTTCCGCGCATTCCCCTCGTCGCATATTATGTTTTCTTAAGCCTCACTCTCTCGCTCTATCTGACTCTCTCTCTCCCTCCCTCCCTCTCTCTCTCTATTTGCCTGTTTGTCTCTCTCTCTCTCTCTCTCTCTCTCTCTCTCTCTCTCTCTCTCTCTCACACACTCTCACACACACACACACACACACACACACACACACACACACACACACACACACACACACACACACACACACACACACACACACACACACACTGCTGTGGCCGGTTTCGTCTAAGGGGGGAAACTCAACAATAGTCCTGGCTGCCCATTTTAGGTCCATGCTGTATAAAACTAGGGCACTATTCCTTTTACTAAACGCCTCTTTGATTTGAGAAGTTAAGCATTTTACAGGGGAAGAAAGGAGTCACCGGAGCATCTTCAGATGTGGAAAATAACTTTTTTTATTGGGCAAGCGCCAAGACTAACGTTTCGACGTTCACACGTCTTCTTCAGATCTGAAGAAGACGTGTGAACGTCGAAACGTTAGTCTTGGCGCTTGCCCAATAAAAAAAGTTACTTTCCACATCTGAAGATGCTCCGGTGACTCCTTTCTTCCCCTGCATTTACCAAGTCCTTTCCCGAGACGCACCAGATTGTGAAGTGCAGGAGCGCGGAGGATATCTCTCTTTGTTAAGCATTTTACATTCTGCACATTTCTGTTAACTAGGCCTATGTAATAATACTGGTGTTTGGATATGGGCTATTTGCACCAAAGTTTTTCACAAACCATTAAGTTTAACATAGCTAAAGCATTGCTATTGAGACCCATAATGAGTGGCTGTCTCTTCTTGCAGACATGTTTTAAATATAGTCATGTTTTCTCTCAGTGGTGCCGTTTACATTTTTTTCCCTGCAGGACTCCGTGAGAGAGACTGTAATCTTGTCCACCAGACACTTCATAAAGTGTTACATTCACCTTGGGAATATGCTAACACTGGGAAGAACCACTGGTGGTGTCAAATGGGAGGCTTTGAAGGCATTCTTCTCGTTATGCTATATAAAGTCAGTTAGCAGCAGCAGCAGTAGCAGCGGCTTTCTCATGCACCCAGCAGGCCTTTGGATGGCATCAGACACCCCACATAGCAGGGCCGTAACGAGACATTTTCAAATGCTGGGGTCAAATACTGTGGGCTGAACTGCATACAGCCTTGAGGATGCGCTGCGGAATGTTTGACGCTGGCCTTGCAATGTGTATGACTCTCGCACTGACTGTTGCAGGGCTAATATTCTGATAGCAAGATTTTAAAAATATGGGCTGTATCTGAAGCAAATAAATGGGAATAAGGGGCACATTTTACTGACTGAATTTGCCATTGTTGATCATAGATCGATTTTCTTTTTCAAATTTTACATTTCTGGAAAAAATACAGAGGACATGTCCTTTTTAGCCTACAGAGCATAGCAAGAAGCTTATTTTGTTAGCTACAGTATGCAGGGAAAGAATGGGTGTTGTTTTCCTCGTCTCTGGCTTGACGGGAGTGACTTGTCTGACCTATTGACGCATGGCACCGCAGTCGCATGCTTTGGACAATCTCCCAGCGGTCACCGTTGTCCTACTAGTGTCTGCTCTGTTCTCTACACTATGTTGTGACTTCTCTTTTGCTGGACTTTTAATTTGCTTGTAAAGTGTTTTAGGACTATGTTCGTGCTGATACTACACTTGGCCTCTCAACGTAATTTAATTAATATTGCCGTGTTATTGAATGTGTTACGCGTTGGTCCTGTTTTAAAAAACGTTCTGGTTGCTTTGTTTCAAGACGTTTTTGCAAGCTGGCAAGGTGGCTTGTGGAGAAACGAGAGAGTGTTCCGTGTTTCTCGTGGAAATGCGTCTCTGATTGGCTCACTCCTCCTGCTCTCAAAGAAACGCGTCTCTGATTGGCTCAGTCCTCCAGTTCTTGGAGAGAATGTAATGGGAAACAGAGTCGCCACTTCCCCGGGTGGTACTGCACTATAGGGGCGCCAACGGAGGCGTGCAGGCTCCATACAACGCTGAGCTCTTTCGACAGCGACCCCTAGGCGAGCTGCAGGCACGGAGCAACCGGAGTGAGCAGGCTTTATGTATGAGGCTTTGTGCTGTGTGTGTACCTGAGAGTAGCAACCAGCTGATAGCTAAGCTAAGCTATGTTTCGGGCCACCAGACGTTGCTTGTTTTGAAAACAAGCAGAAAAAAATACTCGACATGTTTTTAGATAAATGGGTCGATATAAACCAGGGCTTTGAACCGGTTCAAGGAACGAAAACGAAAACCGGGAACTTTTTGTATTTTACAGGGAACAGAAACGAAACCGGAAACGTTATCATTTTTTATGTTCTGGAACGGGAACACTTATTTAAAAATAATGGTAACCGGTTAATACCAGTTAATACCGTTCCTCAAACAAAACAAAAAAGTTATTATTTTCCTGCACACGTTACCATGATGGCTGAGGTGACATCAAACATTCTCTGACTGAATGGAGAGAGAGCTGTGAATTACAAAGTCTCCACTCCACATCTTAAATAAGAGAAACCACTGTCATACAAAAGGGCAGAATTTCCATTGCATCATTGTAAGACATTGCAGAGAAGCGCATGTAAAGCGAGAATGTTCAGCGTTATTGGGCATCCATGGCCGCTTCAAATATGCACAAACTCACAATGTCCATCATAGCACTCCCTGTGACCCAAGTCAGCGTTGAGCGCGCATTTTCATCATTGAGGTTTATTCTCCGCTTCTCCGCTTAGGTCGTCCCTGAATGACAAAATTCTGGAGGATATTCTTTTCATCCGCTTGAATAAACAGTTTGGAATGTAGGCTGACTCATTTGCACTTCTGTCTTTCTTGGATAATGAACGTCAGTTAGGCCTATGGGGAGTAATCAGCTGACAGGAACGAAATTAACCGTTCCGGGAACAATATTTTTTTGTTCTAACCGGTTCGGGAACGTCAATTTATTGGTGGAACCCATAACTGGAAACGTTATAATTCCGTTTCCGTTCGGAACGGAACGTTTGGAAAAAAATAACGGTTCAAAGCCCTGAAATAAATCTTTGTGGGCAACGCCTTCTTTCGACGTGACGAAACACAGAAAGGCTTTTGTGATTCGCTCGTTTCTCTGCATTATTTATGTAAATTGGGAAACACCGGGAAACACAGCCAGGAGAGTTGACGCACCGCTATGAGAGCCTTGCAAGTGAGTTTAACTTGGGGTGACCGTCCGATCTTCAAAAGGAGTGAGTAAAACTGAGTTTTATCAGAAGTTGGCCTTTAATAAAACTAAGAATTAAAACTGGTCTCAAAGGGAAAGGGAGGAAAGGTTGGTTCGTGTACCATTCGTTCATTTGTTTTTCGATTCAGAACCAAATAATAAAAAAACGAAAAAACGGCTGGTTATTTCATTATTTCGTTGATTTGATAAACAAAAAAACAAATTTTGATCTGTATTTCCAAATGTTATTTTCTACTTCATTTCAAAATAACGCCAATGAAAAAAAGGTCTACGTGCTATTTTTATTTTTTTGATATTTTGATCTCTTGGCCGTATGTGCCCCGGAAGTTATAGCCTACAAGCCGACCTCGATTAAATAGGTTAACCCTTGTGTTGTGTTCATAAGCTGCATACACCTGTGGTGTTCGGGTCATTTTTGACCCGTGATAACAAAACTCAGCCATAAAATACCTAAAAACACTAGTTATCATCAAATATTGTTTTTCATCTCATGGCTAACTTGGTATGTATTCATATCCATGGAAATATTACTTTATGTATTCATCTTTTTGACTTTACAGGTCTTTTATCTTACATTATGCAAATCGTTTTTGATGACCAAAACTATCAAAATCTGCATAAATTCACTATTAACACCTCCTAGAGTGATACAATTAGTGATTATGTTGTCCATGTATTACAGCTGATATGTGAGTACAACAACCCCCAAATTTATTTAATTAGTTTTTCTCTAATATTAAAAAATATCATCAATAGTGGCATTTGTGGTGTTCGGGTCCAAACCAACCCAAAGAGATTTATAGCAGGATAAAGACCAAATGTCAACTAAATTAGTTTTTCAGTGCATAAAATCAATGTTTAAATATGTTGACTTGGTGTTTTTGAATATTTATATGATTTTAGTGTGGTAAATATACAAAATAACAATTCTGTCAGAGTCCCAGCTATTCCGCCAATCTAATGCAAAGATATTAGAAATGAACACCTCAATGAACATGAAAAAAATCACACTATTCATCTGAATACCCTATGCCATGAACATGGACCATTATGTCATTGCCACATCAACTTTATGGAAAGTATAAGACCAGTTTTACATGTTTGGGTGCAATTATGAATTTTTGATACGTTTTTTGGAAAAAAATATGTGCAAAAATGTATTTTGAAAACAAATGTGCAACAAAACTCATTATATAATCCAGAAATGGATTCCCTGACCATGAAAACATATGAGTAGACACCAGAAATACATCTGTACTCCTTTCACAACAGGAGATATGACGTATTGTAGTGTATGGGACTGTCCGGCAGCCATATTGGATTTGTATTATGAAAAAGCTGGCAATTTTTTTTTTTCAGGCAAGAAATATATTTTCCTCACCATAAATCACCAAACTGAAGACAAAGGGCAACCAACAGCTTTTCAGAAATGCATACAACAACCAAAAATCTATGCCGGGTCAATTTTGACCCTCGAACACCACAGATGTAACTTTTTTTTTTTTGGACCTTTAAAATTTACTAAAATGACCAAACATATTTTTTTTGTGTTGAAATGATTGTGACTGAGGATTAGATGAAGCCTTATTCCAAGAAAATAAAGGAAAGTGTGTTTTTTTCACACTAAAACTTGAAAACGGGTCAAAAATGACCCGAACACAACATAAGGGTTAAAAGCATAGCTAAATCCATACTGGATGTTGTCAGAAGAGGTGTTTTGAAACATATATGTGAAATTCACAGCCTAAAACAAATCCAAGCGGCAATGTTTTTATGAAAATATATCAGTTGAAAGCTTCCATGTCCGTCTACATGATCTGACGCGCCTTGTCTGCCTGGACGGGCGCCCTCTGTCCATGGTGCTGAAATCGCGGCACCAGAGATTATTTTAATTCTAACCTCTCTGGCGGCACTACTCTTATGTGTGAAGTACGTTACAGTTTCATGAGTGAATACGTACAGACAATCTACAAAAGACCAAACAATACAACCAAACAATAGGCCTACTGTTGTACCCTTTGCCGACATAAGGCTCTCACATGCACGTCACAAAACAATAATCCATGCGGCAGGACTATTTTGATTATATTCCTTCCAAAAAATGTCAAAATGACACAAAAATCAGTAATTTGAATTGTCTGTAATTATACCAAACTAAAACAAAAGTATACACGTAGAAGATAGTCCACGTTACAAAACTTCAACAAAAATGCGAGCCATATCACAAATGAAGGCCATCCAAAATGCTGGTTTACAGTAAAATAAATTGAGGCAATTACCACAAAATCAATAGCATCAGTTTTACACTGGAAAATGAAATATGAGCTAAAACTTCACCCCCTATCATCAGTACAGTAGGTTACATTTCTGAGTAGCTCTAGGTGCGATCATTCTCTGGCATTTGCAGCTGGTGCAGCCCTTGTATTGCACTGCGAGCTGTCGAGTGTCGTGCTAGGTGAAATGTGCACTGGCAGCACTCATCGTTGAGCTTGGGAGATGTCTTTAGTGGGAGTATTTGAATGCGTAAAAAAAAACACGTTGAACAGAGTGGCAATGGTCATTTTCAGTAAGCTTGGGGAAGTATAGCCTTGCGCCCTACTATTTGTAAGCCTATGCGTCTTGTTTCATCGTCGTACTTGCATCAGCACATTACACTTGCCAAAATAACGTTGATGTGGTGCTGACATTTTACTGAAGCCTAATAGCCTATCTCAACCAAATCGGGAGTAAATTGAATTAAAATAAAGTCGCTCAGCATGGCTTGCCATTCCATGAGGGATAAGGAGAATGCAGCTCACACACACGGTGCGTTCCTTTGATAGTCTGCTGTGTTAAGTGCTGGCGCACGCATTGTGTAGGTTTAGACAAATGACAGTGATAAACATATCCAGGTCAAAATTACTAACAGGAAAAGAGGGACAATGACAAAGGGAATGAATTCGCCAGGAAGACAGATTTTATTTGGCAAACTAGAGACTTTCTAGGGTTCATGACAAAATAATGCTTGGCATTAGATCTGATGGCTAGTGGGGAAAACGTCAGAGGGCAATTCTTTCCGAGAGTCCAACAACAACACAATATCAAAATGTCATGGTGGACGCGACCACCTGCCACCAAAAGTCAGCTCCTTTCGGTTCCTAGAAAACAGATGCCTTAAAAAAAAAATCCAGATCCCATTCGGCTACTATTAGGCTATCTCCACATTGTTCCATAAGACAGCTTCGCTGATAAGCCTAGCTAATAGCTGTAGTAAGCCCACAAGACACCAAAACAGTGTTCGGTGGTCGTTGTCTAGGCCTATTACAAAACTGTTAATAAAACCTGGGGTCTTCAGGTAGCCTAGGCCTACGACAATTAAAACTATGTCAGTCGTGCGCGCTGTCAAATGAGAGCCACGAGAAGCGCGGTGGAGCGCAACATCGTCCTGTGTTTCGCAACATCGCCAACGGCAGGGGCAAACGCTAGTACTTCCGGGGCACATAAGACTGAGAGATGAAAATATCAAAAATTAAAAATAGCACGTCGGCTTTTTTTCATTGGCGTTGTTTTGAAATGAAGTACAAAATAAATTTAGGAAATTCAGACGAAATTTGTTTTTTCGTTTGTCACTAAAACGAAATAATGAAATAACCAGCCGTTTTTTTCGTTTTTTGTTATTTGGGTCTGAATCGAAAAACAAAAGAACGAATGGTACACGGACCAAGGTTGAACGAATTTGCAGACACAGATCTGCAGACATGGGCAAAATCCACAACTCCCTGCATCCACAACTATCCTATATTATTAGGGTAAGTAATTGTCTGGGGCAGACTATAGTGTCATCCCCAATAACTTGCCTGCGATGTCTTTTGATAGGCCATACATGATATGGCATCTGAAAGAATTTGAATTGTAAAAAAAAAAAACAAGACAATGCTGAATTTATCATGAAACTCTCCTTTCAGAGCAATAACTAAAACTAGGTGGAAGGATGTTATACCGTATATACTTTTCCACCATATCATCTCCCATTTGGTTCCAGCCACTGAACTCAATAATCTTGTACAATCGTGGGAAACTCACACATTGTGATGTTATATTATATATTTCTAATCATTAGATTATATTCATAATCAGCAGAAAATGATTTTTGCCGACTTCTGTTCCACATTACAGCTAATATACATTTTTTCCTCAGAAAAGAGATTACAGACATTATTTTGAGAGTACACAGCCTATGCAAACTTTACTTCATCTCTTGGTTTGTTTTGCCAATGCTTCATGTTGCTGATTCAAAGTTCCCTTCCATTTAAATTCAAGTCACACAGAAATACACCGAACCACCACATATGAGCTGGAGGTCAGCTAAGATCCACAGGAATATCAATGACCAGAATCCATCTGTGTGTTTCTGCTGAAAACCGTTTTTTCCCCCCCTTCTTCATCCTTTTTTTCCACCGCGTCGGACAATTCAGTCCTTTGGCAAACACCATTGTCATTCGAGCTCTCTGGCTTGTGACAGTTTTGCGGTCTACTAAATAGACAATGCGTTTTTCGGAGCCATTGTTCTGATCTATTTATAAAAGCAAGAAAGTGGTGAGAGACAAACAAGCAGGCAGGTCCCAAAGGTATCACGCCGCGACCGACGTTTCATAAGACTCGCATGCGGCCGAGACCTCCCCCGTAATTAGCCTCCTTTTGGGTTATTGGGAATAATGAAATATCACATTTGTTTTGACTGTCCATCGGCATTCGGCGAATAGTGGCGAGTCCCATGCTCCGCCATGTGCAACACGCAGCCCTAGCTGGCTGTTGCTTACTCGGCATAGCGGCCAAAGCTGTTCTCACAACAATCGGGATTCACACGCACAAGAGAGAAACCAAAGTGGTTTATGAAACCGCATGCGTGCGCACACATACATACACACGCACACGCACACGCACACGCTCACACACACGCACACACACACTGTACATGTACTGTATATGTACATGAACACAATCTGGTTAACACACACACACACACACACACACACACACACACACACACACACACACACACACACACACACACACACACACACACACACACACACACACACACACACACACACACACACACACACACACACACACACACAGAGTTCTCAATTCTCTCCACCACCACCACACTGCAACCCACACCCCTGCTTTCATTGCCAAATAATAAGGGCATTCAAAATGTCCTCTTGCTACGGTGCTGACAGTTTATTTGTATGTGGCGTGGTAATAATTAATAAAAGCAGGGTGTGGGTAACTGCTCTCTACTGACGTTTTGGAACTGTCACATTCTGTTCCAGGGAGCTGGCTGAAAGAGTTCCAGATGAAACAACTCCAGCCAAGGAGCTGTGTGTGCGTGTGTGCGTGTGTGTATATGTGTGCGTGTGCGTGTGTGTGTGTGTGTGTGTGTGTGTGTGTGTGTGTGTGTGTGTGTGTGTGTGTGTGTGTGTGTGTGTGTGTGTGTGCGTGCGTGTGTGTTTGTGTGTGTGTGTGTGTGCGTGGGCGTGTGTGTGTGTGTGTGTGTGTTTGTGTTTTTGTGTGTGTGTGTGTGTGTGTGTTTGTGTGTGTGTGTGTGTGTGTGTTCAGACATCTAGTGGACTTGGGTGGAGGGGGTCTTAGCCTTCGAAACGAGCGATTTGTTATTGTAATGATATCAGAATAATTCATGGCAAATTACCATCGAAATAGATTACCCCCACTCTCATCTTTTCTGGGGGCAGGGTTTCCCCCTATTTCCACATTAAAATGGGCCACCTCAAAACCTTTAAGTCCTCTGAACGGGCACCAGCCGGGCGTGACTGAGGGGTGTAATTTTGTCACGTTTAATGAAGAAGGGTCTTGCTTATTACCAGTCTATAGTCTGGTGTGCATGCATGCGTGTGTGTGTGTGTGTGTGTGTGTGTGTGTGTGTGTGTGTGTGTGTGTGTGTGTGTGTGTGTGTGTGTGTGTGTGTGTGTGTGTGTGTGTTTCTGGCGTGTGTGTGTGTGTGTGTGTGTGTGTGTGTGTGTGTGTGTGTGTGTGTGTGTGTGTCTGTGTGTGTCTGTGTGCATGGACATCTTTCAGTCACATGTGCACCATACATACACAAGACATAAGAATAAAAGGGATCCCCCTGCCCTGACCCCCCAACCCACTTGAAGGAGAGGGAGAGGAGGGGAAAAAGACGGAGCACGGTTCACTCTCTCGGGCACAATAGGCACGGAGCTGTTCAGTACGGTCGGCCATTATGCAAAAATTGAACCGAGCAAGCTGCTCGCTCAGTCGCCCGCTCACAAGACCCGACCGCCTCCCGTTATTAGTATGACCTCTGTCAGAGCGTGGCATTGTGGCCGCACAACCCCACACGTTCCAGAGATGTTAGAGAAAACGCGAGAGAGAGAGAGAGAGAGAGAGAGAGAGAGAGAGAGAGAGAGAGAGAGAGAAAGAGAGAGAGAGAAAGAGAGAGAGAGAGAGAGAAAGAGGAGAGAGAGAGAGAGCAGAGAAAGAGAGACAGAGAGGGGGAGAGAGAGAGAGAGAGAGAGAGAGGGTGAGAGAGAGAGGGGGAGAGAGAGAGAGAGAGAGAGAGAGAGAGAGAGAGAGAGTGAGAGAGAGAGAGAGAGAAACGTGTGGTGTGGAATCCCAAGTCCAGCACATTCCCTTGAAAACGCGCCCGAGGGGGTGTGGGAAAGACCTGTAGGTTTTACACCCCCCACCCCCCCATCCATTCCCTCCTCCCAGTTTCCACCCCTACTCCTCGGATCAGCTGATTCTGCCCTGTGTTTAATTCATGGCTACAGTTCTCACATTTATGGTTGTGAAAAAGGCTAGAGTGTGTGTGTGTGTGTGTGTGTGTGTTTGTCTGTGCGTGCCTGTATGTGTGCGTGCCTGTTTGTGTGCATGCATGTGTGCGTGTGTGTGTGTGTGTGTGTGTGTGTGTATGTGTGTATGTGTGAATGCATGCTTGTTTGTGTGTG
>NC_085874.1:15704329-15716829 GCF_034702125.1 Engraulis encrasicolus | reverse complement strand
CTAGAGGCTGACAGTGGAGGGAGAGTGGGTTGAGTGTTCAGCATCTTGATCGCTTGGTGCATTGTGCTGCTCGCCAGCCGGGTGGTACGGGAACGGAGGCGCCTGTACCTCTTTCCAGAGGGCAGGAGGCTGAACAGTTTGTGTGCAGGGTGGCTTGTGTCTTTGATGATCATCAGTGCTTTCCGGGTGAGGCGTGTGGTGTAAATGTCCTGCAGGGAGGGGAGTGGTACTCCAATGATCTTCTTCGCTGTGTTCACAACACGCTGGAGTGTCTTCCTGTTTTTCTCCGTGCAGCTTCCTCCCCACACTGTGTATAATAACGGTAACCAGTTTTTATTTCATTCTTCAAAGATGTCTTATTTTATTATAGCCCACTAAGTGGCATAGACACTTGTCTTTATAATGTTGTTCACGTTTGTTTTGAAAATCCTTCCGTGAAGAATGAAAAACATATTTGAAATAGTAATTGTTTTGAAATATTCTTGATGGTTGTAACAGTATTACCTTAGGCTTAAGCTGGATGAGACATATTTTTATATCCATCTGTTATACAGCTGACAGGGAACGTAATTCATTATTCCGGGAACGATTGTTTTCTGTTCTAACCGGTTCGGGAACGTCTATTTACTAGTGGAACACAAAACGGGAATCATTAAAAATGTTTGTCCGAATGAACCAATTGGAAAGGAATGGTTAAAAGCCCTGCTTTTAACCTTGATAAGGTTTATACAATTGTTTGTTTTACAAAACACAACTACGTTGCAGCTCCACTTAAAAATCAAGCTGTTTTCTTGCTGATGAACTATCCAAGTAACAGACTGACATAGTTGCCATATGTAGACATTCCGCCGTCTTCTCAGACAAGAATTTCAAAATGCTAAGCAGCTAGGTGTTCAACATTGGAAGTCCCAATTGGAGCTCTGCCTAGTGTATGGTAGAAACCTGTTGTCTAGTCAGCTGACTGATGTACTCTTGGTGACACCGTTTAGAATATATTGTCATGTTGTTTGGAATTGTTTGATATGCTCCCTAAATAACACTATATTGTGTGGCCAAGCGGTAGACACTGGTTACAAGGCGGGTGTTCAGGATTGGACATAGCCTCTGATTGTTTGGAAGCTGCTATCACTCAAACGTTGCATGTGACTTGTGACTGCACATGTGAAAAGCGTGATACAATATAACTTAATTTGCAGAGCATGATTCTGGGATAGGATAAGGCTTTTCTTAGGTCTACAGGCACATATTTTGCCATTTTTGTCTCGGTTGGTTTGTGAAACACATCCTCACTGATTGGTTTGTTTTAGGGATGTTTGCTTTCTACCCCAGACGGTATGCTTTTTTCCCCCCATGCGGCTAAGAGAACGGAACCCCGACTGGCCCATCTGTACAAGGAGGCTGCACCTGTTCCATTGAGCCATTGGAAAATGCTGGATTCCTCTTCCAAATAACAAAGATTGTATAGAATTTGGTGCAACATCACATTAAGAATGAGAGGACACAAGCCACTAAAGGTGGAAGGCACTTTGGATTTTCCTTTGCCACCTTAACCCGTTAAAACAGTATTATAAATTTGTTTCTAGCAGAATGGCAGTGACAGAGTCGTAGTGCATTACTAAAGGCCATGTGCTATGTCATAGTAGAGTAGTACTAGGGAAATTAACCTTTGAATGACTATTACAGCGTGCCTCAGATGGTACGGCGTGCATTTAGGGTCTACATCACTGGCACTATATGTTTAACCGTACAAGTGTGTTTCACCAAGTCGGTTTCAAGACGTCTCACTGCAGTTCAAATAAGTCCACAGCCAACCACGAGGGCAAAATGTACTTAGACAACAAGTACTTAGAGTTTTTTATATGTGTGTACTTGTTGTGTTTGTTGTATGTGTTCAATCCATTTACCAAACACACATTTGTTTCATAGGAAGTTGGTTTGTATTTTATTATAACTCCACAAAAAGACAAACAAACATTCCTGTGACCCAGGTCCATTGTCAGACAGTTTTGCAAGCACCTTTATATAGCTCATTACAAAGCCACCACCATGGGCACAATTATAAATACATGCACAATTGCATATGTGTGTGTGTGTGTGTGTGTGTGTGCGTGTGCGTGTGTGTATGTGTGAGAGAGAGAGACAGGATTTGTCACATAATCTGTCACGTAATTAAAATGAAAACCTACCCCTTCCCGTCACTTTGAAGAGATGAGAGATGGCAGCATTGTGAGCGTGGTGAGTGACATGTGTGGCCGACCACTTAGAACTTTTGGCTCTACACAACTGACACATCAATCTTGGCACTCCGTGACCTCCCTGGAAATTATACACTGCCAAATGATGTATATAGTGTAACGTGCCTGACCCTGTGTACACAGTCAGGGTTGCCAGATGAGGCTAATGATTTCCAGCCCAACTAATTCTCAAAACCCGCCTGGAAGCACTAAATCCCACCCAATTCTATTGATTTCTATGACCAAAAACTGAGCGTTTTTTTTTTTCTCAAAAATCAATTTTTCCCGCACACGGCCATCCTAAGCAGCCTATCTGGCAACACTGTACACAGTAGGGAAATGCAGTGATGATTCAACGCCTATAAGGCTTTTTCCCACATACAACCCTCCCGGCTGTGCCGTGCTGTGTTCTGTCGAGCTGAGTGGTGCTGTTAAACCAGCCTGGATTGTGTTTCCGTTACAAATCGCGTTACCCAAAGTATGGTGGTTGGAGTTACATTTTTGTCGCTGTCACATGTAGTATTACTTTACGTAGGCTAGTTGACTTAACGTAAGGCAGACAGATATCTCATCTATCAAAGTAGGCTATAAATGGTTTCAGCGACATCATCTTTGGATACTACAATGTTGATTTCTGCCTTGGATTTTGATATGACAGTAATATAGTGTCAAACTAAAAAGCATTCCTACAGAGTTGATCTGGTTATTGCCATAATTGTTTTTTGATTCACCTGTGATGGCAAGCATACGCACGGCATACTGGGTAGTAGGTAGCCACATACATCCGGAAAAAAAACGAGGGCTGGTTTTCGAGCTGTGCTGTGCCGTACTTGACTAATTGAAATTGAGAAAATGGTGGCCGCGTCGTGCTGTGTTGAGCAGTACCAGGTAGAAAACGGGTAGTGGAAAAGGGCCTATAGTGTACTCTGGGACCTAACTCTCTAATTAAATTGGCACCACATTTGTTTTACTACAGTATCAAAATATGTTCGCATTGTAACATTCTTTACTGTGTCAAGTAGGCCTGTGTATTTTGTACAAAGCCGCTCCAAAGAAATTATACGTACATTTAGAGCAAGTATAATTGTATTGAATGAATTTGAATTCAATTGAAATGTCAAAATCTAATTCAAAAACATACTAAATCTGACGATGATTACCCTGAAAAATGCCCTCAAACTTAAACTGCTATTGCATGGCTTACATTGTTTGACTATTTCGCCACGATTTGGCGCACAACTTTTTGGGAATTGGGACGTTTTTTTTGCTCAATCAGAGGACAAACGTGAGTCTCACATCGTGTAGTGTACATGGGGTAACCACGAGCAATTTCAACTCATGACCGGCTTGCGATGTGCAATCACAGGGTCGCAAGAAAATCAAAACTGTTTGAAATCCTGAGAAATTCTCACAGCTGAAGCAATGATTTGACACTACACACGCACAAATTGACAGGGCATTGTGATTTGCCTTTTTTGAACACTTCTTCCTCTCCACCACAGGTGCGCATTTCCCCTCCTTGTTTTTTTCCCCTCCTCGTTTTTGTCATCTGCAGTCCTAAACAGGGCAGAGAAAAAAAACAATTCAGTTCAGCTCAGACCAGACCAGTTAAGTTTGTCTCTCCTAGTCTCAATTGAAAAAAAAAGCAAAAATAGACTGTACAGTTACCAATGTGCCGCTACAATCAAATATCAGGAAAGAGAGATACATATTTTAAGAGAGAAATAAAGTGACATTGAGGAAAACAGTTAGAAAACGGAGAGTACATGTACCGTACTAGTGAGAAGAGGAGGATTATGAGAGACTAGAAGTGAGAGTACCAATCAAACACACACACACGCACGCACACACACACACACACACACACACACACACACACACACACACACACACACACACACACACACACACACACACACACACACACACACTCAAAGATGGAAAGAAATAGAAGGGGAGGACAGGGAGAGGGAATGACAAAACAGAGAGAATGAAAAAAATAGAACGAGAAAAAAAGTGTGAACAGGCGTCCGTTCCCTGCGGGGCCACATGCGGCTCCCTTTGAACAGTGGCACTCTCCCCACGTGGGCACTTCCTCCTCTCGTCTCTCCTCCTCCTCCCTTCTTCTCTTCTCCTCCACAGAGTGTCATCATGCCATCCATCTCTCACCACCACCACCAGCAGCACAACACCACCTAGCCGCCCACCTCTGCCAACCTGGCACCCCTCCCAGCGCTCCGCACAGCAACCTCTCCTAGCTGTTGCTGGCACAGGCAGTGGGCATCGCGCCTGTGCCAGCTCCACCTCAGGCTATGTGGGCATCTGAGAGTGCCAGGGTGGAGGACCCCCAGTGGGTGGGTTTGCCTCCATACGGGGTAGTGTTGCAATGGGGGGGTGATGGCAGGGGGAGGCTGGCAGTGGCAATAGTCGTGCAATAGTGCAGCAGTTGGTTAGTGTTCCGGGAAGACGGCAGAGACGTGATGTTGAAGCTATATACACGCGACGACAGAACAACTTCTGTTCCTGTAGCAGTATGGCTGCAAGAGGAGGCAATTCTACACATACATACGAAGTTGTAGCAAATGACCGGATCGTGGAATGCATTGTGATTCTGTCAGGCTATGTTAAGTTCAAGTTTATATTAAAAACATTACATTAAAAATTCAGTTTATTTGTAATATAACCCAGGTGAAAAACCCATATACTTAAAGTGTACTTTTTTTGACCGTACTTAGTACAAAGTGTACTATTTTCGGCGACTTAAAGTGTGCTTCATTGCACTATTAGTGTGCTGAAGCACTACTAAAGCAGTACTTCAGCACACTTGCAGCACACTGAGGATGCTAAATTGGCACCGCTTTTGGACAACTTTAAGTGCACTACAAGCATACTTTTGAAAGTATGCTCCAAACACGCTTTTCATTCATTCGTATGGCATTAAGAGTGTGCTTGAGTACACTTCTATAACATTTTATTGTTACTAGAAGTTCAATAAAAGTATATTAACTTCATGCTTCTTTGGACTACATTGGAACATTTTAAGTCTGTAAAAAGTATATCACATTAAGTATTGTAAATATATAACAGGTATGCTTGAAGTATATTTACAGTACACTCCCAAGTACATGAAATAATATAAATGTAATACTACAATCCATGCTGGTCCTCAGAGCTTGTACATTACACACAGCCACATGTCACAGTAGTGATACAGTATGCATGCCTAGCACGACTGACATTTACAATCATTGCATTGTTACAGAGATTTCAGACACACGTATAACTTTATTTTAATCTTATTCCACCAGCCTGCAGTTTATCACTTGAATTGATCACTAATGGTGACCCTCTACTCTTTGTTTGAACAACTAGTTCCAACTTACCTCCCACCATGATATCATGGGAAGTGTGAGCCTATATATACCAGAACATATACGTGACCATCATAATGATGGTGAGAACATGGTCATTTTTTGTGTACCACTTTAAAATTTTAAAACTCCTACAATAAACACAGAATATAACAATGAGTAATATTTTCATACAAACCAAAAATATTCCTTCAGGATAAATGGCTTTCTGTTTGAGAAATTTAGCTCCAAGAAGTGCATTGCATGATGGGACATGTATGATGGTGCATGATGGGTAAATGCACTTTGTGTAAGCACACTTTGAAGATATTTGGGTGAAGTACAATCATGGTGCACTTAGAAAAAGTGTACTTGCAATATGTTAAAGCGATTTACTTTAAAGCGCACTATAGAAAATCACACTTCAAAGACATTTGGGTGAAGTGTAATCATATTGCACTTTAAAAAAGTACACTTGCAATATGTTATTAAAAAATACACTTTTAGTAAGTTCACTATTAGAACACTATTAGTATATTCCTCTAAATACACTTTAGCCAAACATCTTCGAAGTGCACTTGAAGTATGGTTCGCTAAGTGTACTTTATTTGAGAGCAACTTAAATACATCTAATTTTAAGTACACTTTAAATAAGCATATTGTAAACATACTTTTTCTTAGCACAAAAAGCACGAGTGCACTTTTAACATGCTAAGTACACTTCAGTCATGCTTTTATTGTACTAAATTGAACCATTTTTTCACCTGGGAACTTCTTACGGTGCATACAATCAACGGCGTGGACGTCCACTTAACGTCCACTTCACGTGTCCGTTATCAAAGGCAGCCTGCGAACCTCTCGGACTCGCGATGCTCCCGGAGACGTTAAGTGAACGCGAACATCTTGGTGTGCATGTACCGTTAGTGCAGGCTGATCCCTCTGTGGTGCCCTTCTACATGAGAATATTACTTAGCCTCGCGTGCCATTCTATGTATATTACTTAGCCTCGCATGCCATCCTATGTACTTCCGCCAAGAGACCTGTCTCCGCACTACGTCTGGTAGCTGTATCTGTGGAGCGATGTGTACCGGCGGAATTTGACCGGTGTTCTGACAAATGATCCTACGTTGTAATTTTCAATCTGCGGTAGGATGTTCTGTCAGACATGTCAGTTAAACGGTCCTACATCGCCAAAGATAGACGTCAGACATGTTTGCTCAAAAACTTTCAAATTTCCTTCCCGCTTCCTGCAATCGCCTCACATCAAACAACCTCCAGACCATGAATATGAAATGAAATGGTAGTATTATGGAATGGTCAAGACCAGGCTAAACATTACTACCCTTCACACATACCTTATCACAGTACAACTTGCCATTCAACCCATAAACTAGAAGATGAATTCTGTCTTTTCTTAACTACAGTTAGGTAGGAAATTGAATGACAACTGAAAATGCTTGAAATGATCATGCAATTCTTGTCAGCAAATCAGAAAACCATCTGAAATTAGATAACTTGTGTGCAAAGCGTGCAAGACATACACTGGTGTGCATACACTACAATACTTACGAGGTTAAAAAAAAAAGCGTGAACCTATATTCATTGGGTCCTGGCAACATTGGTTGGCACATTGTCCGACATGTTTGGCTTGATGAAATTACCACTCTTTTCTTTTTCTTTTTCCATATTTCCGTCTTCCTCATGAAGTTCCTTTTCTCTTATTGCAAATGTCCTGTGGGTTTGGGGTTTTGGGTTTGAAGATGGAAGTGTGGCAGTGTAAGGATCATAAACAGGAATGGACAGATGTTGGTGAAGAGGCATGCCTGGACTGGCCATAGGGCATACAGGGCATTTGCTTGGTGGATTGGTGATGATTTCGGCCTAGCCTTCCCCTTTATGTTATGGTATCAGTCCTCATGCCACTAAAAAACCTCCCGGAGTCAGATTTAAACATTATTTTTGGCGGTTGTTGTCAAAATAACAAAATATTAAATTACTAAAATGTTATCACAGGCGTCATTGTCCATTATTGCCCGACTGACGGGTCTTGACAGGAAATGTCCAGCTTGATTTTTTGACACAGTCCAGCCCTGTCAAGATGATTTGGAATATTCCTGATCCGCTATTCCTCCACACAGTACAGGTCACCATCAGACCCACCTCAGACCCAGACATCAGACCCACCTTTATTTTTTAGAATTTAAAGCAGCCTTCACAAACTGTTTCACTTTTAATAAAAAGGAATATGGGAAAATATGACATTATATGACAATTATGTCAGTAGAGCATTTAAAATCTTTCACTGCACTATGTTCAAATCTATATTCAAAACATGCAAATGACGAGAAGTGAATGATGAAATGTGCTGTGTAAGCATTTATCAAAAAAAAAAAACCAATTAATCTTCTAATGATCTGGGCTTCACTGCTTAGTTAATCTTATTGGCTACACAATGTAATACAATTTCTCTCTTTTTACGTGTTGATATGGGGACCCATATTTGTTTTTTCCCCTGAATAAACATTATAATATGTATTTGCACAGCTGTATTTTTGTAAGTGGGGGTTACTATTATGAATTTTTAAACCCCAAAAACATTACACTGATTGAAGTGCATGACTTTCACTGAGAGTTAATCAAATCCGATATTTCTCCGAGTGGAGAAAGGCCTTATGTTGGCCAGATCTCCTCAGAGTTGTTTGAATACTAAACACTTATCTCACCAAGAGACAGACACTCTCTGTCCCGTCCGAAAGAAATCATACCATATACATGCCAACATTTTTTTTCCATTTCAGTAAGCAGAACTGACAGGAAGAGCTGTTGGAAGCGTGTTGGAAGCTTGTCACGGTTCCGTGTTCGGAGTTCCGTGCCGCTTAATTGACAGACGTGGCGCGCATGGAGTCAGCCGGTCACAGGCTACGGCTCTGGGAAACTCGGAGGAAACTACAGCACATAGTGGAGGCCATGACAGAGGGACCTTTATGGGTGCCATCAGGGTAGCCGACAGGGGGGGTGGACAAAGGGGTCAGTTGTCCCAGGCCCATGGAAATTGTGGGGGCAAAGATTTGGGTTCTCAATACATTGCATGTACGTATTGGATTAGGGGGCCCTGCAGATGACTTTGTCCCGGGCCCGGCCAAAACTGTCAGTGGACCTGGATGCCATACCGTGCCGTGCCACACTTGCTCCCCCCTCCCCCTGTCACCCCCCCCCAGAACCCTTGGCATTCCTCACCTCACCAACGCCCTGATCGACCCTGTACTCCCCCATCACCCTCTCGGCTCAACCTCCTCTACGTTCCCATCACGGCTAAAAATACACAGAAACAACCCTGAAAAAGCAGGGCCGCTGACAGCTTTGGCCTGGCCCGGAACAAAGCCATCTGGAAGCCCCCCACCACAACCACCACCACCACCACCACCACCATACACTGCATGATGGGGACCCAATTCTGCTGACATCCCCCCCACACACACACACCTCCTGGGCCCTTGACAACTAATCTCTTTGTCCCCTGTTTGTCTGCCTCCCTGATGAAGAAGTCACGGCTTATTGGGGACGTTCATCCGTGAGACGGGTAACAGACTGGACCGAACCAGACGGGTTGCCGTGCCGTGTGAGTTTTCCTCCATTTTCGCTCGCATGGGAGCGCGGTACAGCACAACATCCCCCCCCACCCCCCCCTTAGTCTGCTTTAATTGAATTACCATCTTGACATCGGAGCTTGTGGGACGCCGTGAGAGGATCCCACACTTACTATGGTGATGCTGGAGATGCTGAGAATAATACTGTGTGCCAGTGTTTGTTTCTGTTTGTTTCTACTGTACAGTGTGTGTGCGTGCGTGCGTGCGTGCGTGCGTGCGTGCGTGATGCATGGAGTCTAAAGGAAGGATGCTAGCCAACTCTTGCTGTCCAGTTTCCCTCTCCCTAGTGCCACATAATGGGTTTGGCAAACGGCGCGAATGCCGGATGCTTATTTTTCCCCCACCAACGGCCAGTCATTTGTGGTCCGTCCACAAGTACGAGTTTGTATTGTGCTTAATGACATTTTTTAAGTCAGGGGGGGAGGTAAAATGTTTTTCTTCCTTATCATGACTGGGGAGAAACTCCAGAGGACATAGGTAAATATTTATACTCAGATTTATACACACCTACGCAGAAAACACACCCCTCACACCCCTTTCCCATCAACACATTCTCACGCACGCACGCACGCATGCACTCATTTTCTCTCTCTCTCTCTCTCTCTCTCTCTCTCTCTCTCTCTCTCTCTCTCTCTCTCTATCGCTCTCACTCTCTCTCTCTCTCTCTCTCTCACACACACACACACACACACACACACACACACACACACACACACACACACACACACACACACACTCTCTCTCTCTCTCTCTCTCACACACAAACACACACACACACTCACACACACACAGACACACACACACACACACAAATTCCTCCTGGCTCTCACAAACACACACACGTGCACACACAGGCATACACACACTTGCGCACTCACACCGGGCACGCATGCACACACACACACACACACACGCACGCACACACGCACGCACGCACGCACACACACACAAACACAAATTCCTCCCAGCTCTCACAAACACACACACGTGCACACACACGCGCACACACACAGGCACACCCACACACATGCGCGCATTTATGCAGCACGCACACACACACACACACACAGACACGCGTGCACACAAGCACACACACACACACACACACACACACACACACACACACACACACACACACACACACACACACACACACACACACACACACACACACAGACACGCGCGCACACACACACACACACACACACACACACACACACACACACACTTGCAATACAAAGGCAGCATAAATCATGTGTGTGATAGGGCTGAACACTCATGTGTCTGTAATGGGGCCTCTGACAGTGAGAAAACATGACAGCCCCGCTGGCCATTTCCTCACTCACTCAGTCGTGCAGCTGCACACACACACACACACACACACACACACACACACACACACACACACACACACACACACACACACACACACACACACACACACACACACACACACACACACGTGCGTGCGCACGCACACACACAGGCACACACACACACCTCTGTTTCATTCACAGGCACTCACGCATGCACATACATACACACACATGCACAAGCCCACACACACACGTGTATAATAACTCCTTTTCCTTCGCTGTTTTTTTTCCCCACACACGCAAACACACACACACACACACACACACACACACACACACACACACACACACACACACACACACACACACACACACACACACACACACACACACACACACACACACACACACACACGCGCGCGCGGTCACACACCCCAAAACCCCTCCGCCGAAACTACTGAGTGTGTGGGAATGAATCACTGCACGGCAAATTTCTGCCTGTTGCTTATCTTTGCTGGTATGGCTTGGGCAAGGGTTGGTCCTTTCCTCGGCAGGTTAGACCGACCAGGCCAAATGCAGCTGCACAGTTCTTGCACAGTTGCCTGTGTTCTTGCTGATGAGCTGGTGAACTGATTTCCCAATCAGATTTTTTTCGCTCGAGTCTGATTCTCAATCTTTTGGTTTTGAGGGTGTGCTACAGAGTCCAGATCTGATACTTCTTTAATACATTAAATAGATCCAGATCCTTGAAATAGATCCGGAATGTTGCTTGTTTTTTTTATTCACGTAACTTTTTTCACATCTAACAACTGTGTTAACAAACACAGCATGTCTTCGAGATATAGGGCTGTAGCGATGAGCCCAACTCAGTTCAGTTCGTAGTATGATATTTGACCCACGCTTCAATACACGATCTTTTAAATAGGCCTTTTTTCATTCATTTACTTACCTACATTAAAACAAATAACAAATAATTTAATAACAACTTAAAAATAATATTGATAATTTGATTGTAGATCTACAAAATGATGATCAGTTGCATACAGGCAGATATTAGGCTACCACTGTCGTCAAGAAATGTGTTGTTTCAATGCAGTACATTTACTATGCAACAGATATTTATGGAATGCTCTTTTTGTTCTTGCTTAGATTTTATAATTTCTCCATGTTGATGTGTCAACACGCACATCGTCCTTTATTACGTAAGAAGCCTTAGCCAACAAGTGACGTCTTACAAGACGAATCTTGATTGGGAGGTAATGTCGCATTCCAATCAAATCTTAACCCTATCCAGACGGGGCTTTTTGGCATTCCTTGGACCAGGGGGGCTATTTTGACCCCCACCTCATAACTTAGGAACCGAATGGCGTATGAGCACCAAACTTGGAGGTTATGATCTTCAGGCAAGAATCTATGATTGATATAAGTTTGGTGTAATTATTGGGTATTATGACGTCATTATGACATAATTTCCTGATTTTATTGCCCAAAATGTCGCCGTAATGTATTCTCCATCTAACTTGGGTAATGCACATCAATTTCAGTTAATATGTGCATCAAACCACTTCAGATGTTCACAAGGGTTTTTGATGCTAATGAAAATGTCAAAAAATATGAAAATTTATGTGACAAAATCATGTCGTAGATATGGGAAAGTGGGTTCAGTTTCTTATAACATTGCCGCAAGCAGTCAGCCCTCAACAACAGGATACATTATTACCAAATTTGCAGGGCATGATCTACATAAGACACACAAGCAATGAGAAATAAAAAGAAGAAATAAAATTAAGGTGAAATGTGCATTAGTTAGATAAAAGTAGCTATTTGATTTTACATGCGATGATGTCATCAACTTAGCATAAATTAGCATAAATTAATGATTATTAATTAAGCCAATATTATATGTAAAGTTATGCTAATGTAATGGAATAACTATACCACAAGTAGTATGCA
>NC_085874.1:15689329-15691829 GCF_034702125.1 Engraulis encrasicolus | reverse complement strand
AACAGGGACGGTACAAAATTCAAAATGGATGTGTATGGTAGGCTGTATTACCTAAGCACAGTTGAGAGTGAAAATGTTGATGAAGTGTATGGTTGTCATGATATGCAAACGTGGCACAAAATACTAGGTCATTGTAATTTTGATGACATTGCAAAGTTGGAAAATGTTGTTGAAGGGATGTCTATTAAGGGCAAAAATGATAAGTCAAACCAAAATTGTGAAATATGTACACAGGGCAAATTCACACAAAGCCGAAACAGACAGGCAGATGCAAAGGCTACATCCATACTTGAGCTAGTGCACACAGACTTGTGCGGCCCTATAGAGCCAGCAGATAAAGATGGATACAGGTATGCAATAGCATTTACTGATGACCACAGCGGAATGATTTTTCCTTACTTTCTGAAGGCAAAAAGCTATGCAGCGCAAGCTACAGAGAAATTCATAGCTGATGTAGCTCCCTATGGAAAAGTAAAGTCTATAAGGAGTGACAACGGTACAGAGTTTACCGGGCAGGAGTTTCAGTCCTTACTTAGGAGTAATGGGATAAGGCACGAGACAAGTGCACCCTACTCACCCCATCAGAATGGGACGGCCGAAAGAGGATGGAGAACCTTATTCGAGATGGCAAGATGCATGCTATTGGAGAGTAACCTCCCAAAGCAATTGTGGACATACGCAGTGCAAACAGCAGCTCAGATTCGCAACAGGTGTTACAGTAAGCGTCTAGAGCAGACACCTTACTATGTTTTCACAGGGAAAACACCCAACCTGTCCAATATGAAGATATTCGGATCTGAATGCTACGCGTATAAGCAGGACAAAAAGAAGCTGGATGCTAGGTGTGACAAAGGGATCTTTGTCGGCTACGATAAGTATAGCCCAGCTTACAACATCTACTACCCGGAGACAGGAAAAGTCCTAAAACATAGGCTAGTGAAAATGATCACTAAAGGCAGCACAGATAGCCAGACGCAGACCAGTTATGACATGGAGGATGATACAGAGAGCTATGGAGATGCAACACCACAGGTAGTGAGCCAGGATCAGGGACAGTCTGAGGAGACTAGAGAGCCTAGTGAGGAGACCACTGAGGCAGGCCCAACTCAGACAGATGGTACAGAGACAGAGCAGATAGAACAGAGGTATCCTGTGAGGGAGAGAAAGGCCCCTGAATATCTGAAAGAGTACCAATGCAAAGTAGAGTGTGATAATGAAACAGAAAATGTGGATTATTTCTACAGAGTGACCTATGGTGTACCTAAAACGTTTAGTGAGGCAATTAATTCAGGAAAATCAAAGTTGTGGGGTGATGCGATGAAAGAAGAGATGCAATCCTTAACTGAGAATGAAACTTTCACTTTGACACCACTGCCACGGGGTAAACAAGCAGTGGGAGGCCGCTGGGTATATGCAGTGAAAGAAGGCCCAGATGGATCTGAGACTTGTAAAGCCAGATATGTGGCAAAGGGGTACGGTCAGGTGGAAGGGATTGACTACAAAGAGACTTTTTCACCCACTGCCAATATGACCTCTGTCCGAGCATTGATGCAGGTAGCCGTGCAGGAGGATCTTATCCTTCACCAAATGGATGTAAAAACTGCTTACTTGCATGCTCCCATGGACTGTGAGGTATATATGGAGCAACCCGAAGGTTTTGAGGTCAAGTCAAAAACAGGTGAAAATCTTGTGTGTAAACTCAACAAGTCTTTGTATGGGTTAAAACAGTCCGGTCGCAACTGGAATATGTTGCTGCATGATCACCTAACAGGAAATGGTTTTGTGCAGAATGATGCTGACCATTGTGTCTACACCAGGGAATCTGGGAACGAGAAAGTCATACTGTTAGTGTGGGTTGATGATTTAATCATAGCAGCCAGTGACAACACAGTACTCAGAGATGTGAAAGAAATGCTGAAGAGAAGGTTTAAGATGAAGGATATGGGTCCACTTAAACACTTCCTAGGTATTGATTTCAGCTACACTGATGGAGAAATCAAAATGACACAGAGGAGACACATTGAGAAAGTGTTAGCCAGATTTGGAATGTCTGAATGCAAGCCGAGACCCACCCCATGTGAGCAGAAATTACATTTTGACAATGATGGTGATGTAATTGATTCAACAGGTTACAGAGAGATAGTGGGTAGCTTGATATACATCATGACCTGTACTAGGCCCGACGTGAGTTGGATAGTTAGTAAACTATCACAACACCTGGCAGAACCAAAGCAACAGCATTGGACTGCTGCGAAACATTTACTGAGATACTTAAAGGGTACTATGAATCAGGAATTACACTACAGGAAATGTGAGAAAAACCTACAGCTTGAGGCGTATAGTGACGCTGATTGGGCAGCTGACAAAAATGACAGGAGAAGCACCACTGGATATTGTTTCAGCTTAACTGAAACTGGTGCAGTAATCTCATGGAAGAGCAGGAAGCAGCCAACAGTGGCTCTATCCAGCTGTGAAGCAGAGTACATGGCTCTAGCAGCCG
>NC_085874.1:15666829-15669329 GCF_034702125.1 Engraulis encrasicolus | reverse complement strand
TATTTTGTGTTGCTTCGTAAACACACACACACACACACACACACACACACACACACACACACACACACACACACACACACACACACACACACACACACACACACACACACACACACACACACACACACATCTTAGGCCATGTAGATGTCATTAAACGACTGAGAGGTTTATTTCTTTCTTGTACTAATATCCCACAGATTATCAGAGACCACATGAAACACGGTGCATGCTATTACCAACAACTGTGTCATTATCGGGCTGTAACTCACACCAGCAAAGCGGCGAAAAAAATAATACCCTGGCACACAGCCTAATTCCCCCTTGCACTTACAAAGCACAGAGCCATAAAACCTTAACTACACATTATAAAACTCAGAGCCTCAGCAGTGTTGCCAGATTGGGCGGTTACCTGCCCAATTGGGCCACTTTGGCCGTCTGCATGTAAAACCGGGAAAAATTGGCCATTTAGCGTTTTTTTTTTCTCTGGTGTTTGTTGCTCTTAGTAATCAATGCAATTTGTTGAAATCGGGCTGAATTTAGCGCATTTTGGCGTTTTTTGAGAACCTTTTGGGCGGGATTTGATCAGACACATCTGGCAACACTGAGCCTCAGTGTTGGTGCGGGTGTGAACCAGAACTGTTCTGGGTACAGCCAAGATGACATGTGTTACAGTGCTCAGTCATTACTGCTGTAGCCTGCAAGAGGGCTGACAGGTGTGAACATGCTGCTGTGTCCCCAGGTCAGCGGGAGGTGAAGTTTCATGACCGGGACAATCTCACAGTGACCACAGCCGTCGGCGCTGATCTGAATGGGACTATATGTACGCAGTAAACCAGTGTTAATACAATGTTGCGGTAACACTTTATTTTTTTTAGGGATACATCTATTAGCACTAATACATACAATGTTAATGCCTGCATAAGTAACTTGTAAGGCATGTACTAAGCAAATGCTAAGGCCTACTAGGTCCTTACTAAGGTTAAATTGGTAATAAATCCCTTATTATACATGAACAAGATATTTGCGAATGCATGCCTAACAAATGTTTGATTTTGCTTTGTAGGCTACATGCCTTAGCTACAGGAACATTGTATTAGTGCTAAATAGATGTATCCCTAAAATAAAGTGTTACCAATGTTGCAGTGTTAACATTTAATGGAGGATCAAATATGCTCCGTAATGATGTAAAACATGACACAACACTTAGGGAGTACCCTGGGACCAAATACACTCTCAAAGATGCTAAATTGTCTTTCAATGGTAGTAACACTGCAAAATTGATTGTGTAGGTTGCAGAACTGAAGTGATTGTCAATTCAAATTTTAAACACTTGTAAATCATATTTGCTCCTATTCAATAAGTGTTGATTTAACAAAATGCACTGCCACTGGGTGTGAACCTGACTAATTTTTTCCACAAAATATGCCTATGTCTGTGACCCTAGTTCAGCACTATGGAGATGGTCCAATTGGTGGAGAGGAAATTGTGGAGCTTGTTGGGGGTCAATAACTTTATTGAAGTTCTCATAAAGAAAGTCACTCAGGCAGATCTCACTCTGCTTTTATGCCAACTGTTTCTTAAATCTATTTCTGCCATGGCGTTCTTGTTGGTATGGACTTTAAGCTCCCACAGTGTAAAATACTTTGGTGAATAATGTTTCCAAGTATTTTGTTTTCTTGTTTTTCATAAACCACACGAGAAGAAAGTCAATGCACTCTAATTTTGTAAACTGTTAGTGAGCCTTTTTCTGCCATTGCCTTGTTTGAGTATGAACTGTACGCTCCCACAGTTTACTGAATTTTGCTGAATATTTTTCCCCCAAGTATTTTGCTTTCTTCTGTCACATCTCCGTCATCATAGAATTTACGAGAACATAAAACATTTAAGGTATACGCACACTCCATAAAACTTGACTTATTGAGTAGAAAGTAAACCATAAATACAGTACTTCCTACTGTGCAGGGCTCCAACGACTTATTGCTGAAGAAACTCTAGCGAGCATACTGTATGCGCGAGCTCTTAAATTATGTTGCAGTTTCCAAAATGATTACTGACATAGCCGTTCTGAAACTTGTCATGGCCATGCTCACAAGTGTTGTGGAAAAGAAATGAAAGAATCATTACCCTCTTTCAGCGTCTGCCAAGTCACTATAGGCGTTGTAAAAACTTTATGCTGGGATCTGGGGAGAATTAGACACAGGGCTCAAGATACCGTGGGGGTGACTATGAAGATATGAAGACGACAGAGAAGAACAGACGAGACGAAAAGAGACAAGATGGGAAGAGAGGAGAGGAGAGGAGAGGAGAGGAGAGCCAGGGGTGCCGGCAGGGGGGGGACAAAGGGGACAGTTGTCCCAGGCCCAGGGAGACCGGGGGCCCAGAATAGGGTCCTCATTATATTGTACAGTATGTATTGGGCTGGGGGGGCCCTTTCAGATGACTTTGTCTTGGGCCCGCCTAAGCTGTCAGCGGCTCTGAGGAGAGCGGTTACTCAGAACAA
>NC_085874.1:15616829-15661829 GCF_034702125.1 Engraulis encrasicolus | reverse complement strand
CTCTCTCTCTCCCTCTCTCTCTCTCTCTCTCTCTCTCTCTCTCTCTCTCTCTCTTTCTCTCTCTCTCCCTCTCTCTCTCTCTCTCTCTTACGTCCAGCCTTCCCAATAGGCTTACACTTAACACGCACGCATGCACGCACGCACGCACACACACACACACACACACACACACACACACACACACACACACACACACACACACACACACACAGTCACAGACTCTCTCTCTCTCTCTCTCTCTCTCTCTCTCTCTCTCTCTCTCTCTCTCTCTCTCTCTCTCTCTCTCTCTCTCTCTCTCCCCACTCCAATCCAAATGTGCATGTGCGGGCAGGAGAGGACGTGGGATTCTCACGAGAAAGTCTTCTTGTTGTCCATCCCCACTATGTCCATCTCCCAGGCCTTGTACTGCTGACAGCACTCACTCTGAGAGGAGAGGAGAGGAGAAGAGAGGAAGTAAAGGGAGGAAGAGAGAATGAGAGAGAGAAGGAGGGCGACGGAAAAAGGAGAGATAGGGATGGAAGGACCAGGGGCGGATCTTGCCAATTTGGGCTCTAGGCGAAATATGAACATGACATGAGGCCCTCAAAAGTCATTTTTTAGACACAAAATTATGTGTGTGGCTGTGTTTTGGTCCTTATTTAGTATTTTATCTTTTTATATCATTGATTACTTCACATAAGCAAATAATTAAGATCAGGCTGACTTTTTTGTGTTTACCGCTGCTGGTGTGAAAGTTGGGGCCCCTATGGAGGGCAGATTTGGCCAGGGCCCTAGGCAATTGCCTAATGTAATGTCTGCCTCTTGGAAAGACAGAGGGAGAGAGAAGGAGGGAGAGAGGAAAATGAGAGAGAGAGAGAATAGGAATGAGGGATGTAGAGAAAGAGTGGAAAGGAGAGATGGTAGAGAATGGGAGCGAGAGGGAAGGGGACAGGGCCGGATTAAGATGGCCCGGGGCCCTTAGGCTATAGATTTCTGTGGGGGCCCACACAGTAAATGTTGCGTTGTTAATTCAACACTTAAAGAGTTCATTTAAGTCCAAATGATGTCAAATCAACTCTCTAAGTGTTAAATGAACACTGCAGAATTTACTGTGCAGGAGGCAACTTAACATAGACAGAGTCATAATTATGAGTTAGGAATTAAGGGTAACATGTCTTCTAACTGTGCTCAACACAACATATGAATTTCTCAATATTACATCTTGTCAAAATTCTGCAATTTTCCACTCTTGGCCTATCGGGCCTCCTGGTGGGGGTCCCTTGGCTGCAGCATTATGTTGCCTGTGCATTAATCCGGCCCTGCAGAGAGAAGAGAAGGAATGAGAGAAAGAGAGGAGATGGAGAGAAAGAGAGGGAATGAGAGAGAAAAGAAGGCAGAGAGAGAGAGAAAGGGAGCGAGGGAAGAGGATAGAGAGGACGAAGAGAGAATGGGAAGGATGGTGACTGAGAGAGGCTGATGACCCCCTCACAAAAATCCCCCAAAAGAATTCCCAGGCAGACGAGGCCATTTTTAGTGTTCCCCTTCCAAATTTAGAAAATCGCGAAATTCTCACACACACTCACTCACACATACAGACGGGAGCATTGGGCATGCATGCTCCCTTCAACACACATACACACACACGCACACGCACACACACACACACACACAGCCACGCGCATGGACACAGACACACGCATTGACACAGAGACACACGCACGCAACCACACACGTACACACACACATGCACACACTCTCTCTCTCTCTCAGACTCTCTCGTTGTGTCACACACACACACACGCACACGCACACACACAGACACGCACGCGCACACACACACACACACACACACACACACACACACACACACACACACACACACACACACACACACACACACACACACACACACACACACACACACACACACACACACACACACACACACACACTCCCACCAAACCCAGCAGCTTAGTCCCTGAGGTCCGAATACGAGAAGTCAAAGGTCGTGTGGACGTTTTTAAAACTCTACTACTACGACTACTACAACTACCGTAGTTAAAAATAGAGACACACAGAGAAACAACAGAGCGTTAGCGTAGGAATCAGTGTTGCCAGATCGGGCGGTTACCCACCCAGTTGGGCTGCTTGGGATGGCCGCCTGCGGGTAAAATCGGCCATTTGGCGTTTGTTTTCTGGAGTTTTATGCCCATAGAAATCAATGCAATTTGTTGAAATTGGGCGGTATTTAGTGCCTCTTGGTGGTTTTTGAGCGCCTTTGGCCGGTTTCTGATCTGACACATCTGGCAACACTGATAGGGATGAGTATGGTAGTCAGCAGCTTTCCTGACTGGAGGAGTGTGTGTGGCGGGCCGGCTATTTTTATGGCATATCACAGACAGGAAGGAAGGGATGCTCGACTTCCTGCCAATAAAAGGATCCACGGCTCTGTGTGTGGGTGTGTGTGTGTGTGTGTGTGTGTGTGTGTGTGTGTGTGTGTGTGTGTACACGTAACAACCATTGTGGGGTGCCGGTAGTAATGTGAAGAAAAGGCTTCTTTGTGGGGCCCACATTTTGGGGTCCATAAATCCAGCAGTGTTATTCTTTGTAGCTGTGTTGTGACTGGTAAAAGTAAAAGCGTAAAAACATATCCTCAGGTTAAGGTTAGGGATTGTTTTGGTGTCGGCATTCTCTATAATTAGGTTTAATCTAAATGTAAGTCAATGGGAGGGCCCCACAAACATGTATTGGTGAGTGTGTGTGTGTGCATGTGTGTGTGTGTGAGAGAGTGTGTGGATCCATGTCTGGGGGTGGGGAGGTGCATGTGTGTGTGTTTTGTCTGTGGAGGGTGGGTGTGGAGGTGTGTGTGTGTGTATTTTGTGGGTAGGGTGTGCACGTCTGTGTGCTTGAGATAGGTGGAGGCATTTGAGTGTGAGTATGTGCGCTTGTGTGTGCGTTCATGTTTGCACTTGTGTGTGTGTGTGTGTGTGTGTGTGTGTGTGTGTGTGTGTGTGTGTGTGTGTGTGTGTGTGACGACCATCAGTGTTTTGACAACGGAAGCCGCGTGCTTGTCAGCGGTGTTGTTTTGACAGGCAGGCAGCCACCTCCTCTTGTCTTCCCCTGTCCTCCTCCTCCTCCTCCTCCTCTCATCCGTCACCACGTCTTGCCTGGAAGAGGAGGCAGGTGGCCTGTGGTGCCCTTGGGGGTAGATGGGGGTTGGGTTGGGATGGGTGGCTGCGTTGAGAGCTGACAGCTTTTGCTGGGCCCGGAACAAAGTCATCCGAAAGGGCCCCCTACCCAATACATACAATGTAAGGGGGACCCAATTCTGGCCCCCCATATCTCACTGGGCCCGGTACAACAAACCCATTAGTCCCCCCTATCGGCGGGCCTGGCTGCATTTGCACCCTGCTGCAGGTGAAAGTTGAAACTGGCCCTCCATGGATCAGGTGAAAGACACACGCACACGCACATGCACACACACTGACACTAGTTGAGAGAGGGTGTGAGTGAGGGAGCGAGGGAGATAGTCAATGAATGAACGAGGAGGAAGTAAAGGAGCAGACAGCGCTGCGCTCCAAAGGAATGTCATCGTCGTGTTGACACTTCCTGCCCGTGATTGGACGGATGGATGGACGGACGTAGCACAGCAGTTTTTTTTTTGCCAAGAGCATGTTCCATCTTGAACTGCGGGAAAGAAATTGGCGGCTCAACCTTACCCGATCTGCTCTTGCAAATCAGGGGTGCATTTCTGGAAAGCGTATTCGTTAGCAGTTAGCAACTTCGGTAGTTGCCAATGGGAAATTGCATTGCAACCAACAAAGTAGCGAACATAGTTAGCAACTACGCTTTCCAGAAAATGCACCCCAGCTGCTTCAAAAGCACCAACGGCGGACAGCACTTCAGGGTGCAGATGGAAGCGCCACCGAGGCCCAAAAAATAATAAACTTTCTCTCTCTCCCCCTCACGGTAACCCTCGGCAACCGGCGGGTTTGTTTGGAGAAAGCATGCGGAGTGTGAAATGATGTTTTGCTTTGTTTTATTTTTTTTCAAACAGTAAAAGGTGAAGTATGGTGGCTGTGTTATTGTGCGTGTGTGCACTCCAATTGTGTGTGTGTGTGTGTGTGTGTGTGTGTGTGTGTGTGTGTGTGATATGGGGTCTGTTTCTGTGCCTGCCTATACATCTAGCATAAGGTGATCTGGATGAAAACAGAGAGGAAGTTACCAACACTCACAAGTCACACTTATGTCACCATCCATGACGATCTCACGGCCCAAACATGTCAGCACCGTACATTTTATTTTATACACCAAGCTGTTTAAGCTGTTTTTATTATAAAGCCATACGCCAGCTTTGCCTCTAAAGAATTTCCTGCTATGGGCCAAATAGGTTCACTGTGGAATAAAGTGTAGTGAATAAAATATGAATAAAAAGTAGTTTTTATGGCATATAATCTATGTTATAGACAAGCCCTACTTATTTATTGCAAACTTAAAACATTATTTTTTCTTTAATACTTCACCAAAAAGAATACATTTTCATCCCCTATTGTTTTGTTAAACCATCAATTTGGGACCATATTTTCTACTGCTGTGTTTGACTTAATTAAAAGGGGGCGAGGCAGGAAATATGGTTAGAAAGTTAGTTAACAACCTTCATTTGTCATGCGATGCCATTGACAGGCGAATGATGACTCCCAACCGCTTTTGGGGTCTACTGACTGTCTGGAATGAGCATTGTAAAACTGTGTTTGGGTATGTACCGCATTCCATTTCTAATCATGGTGAAATTAAGTGTACTAAGTACCCGGATGATGCCCTCAAAATGGCCATTTTTGGAAGTGTGGAGTACACTTTTTTGCACTTAACAAACGTCATGTAAGTTAGGTAGTTGAATACCAGTAGTTAGTTAGGTAGTTGAATACCAGTAGTTAGTTAGGTAGTTGAATACCAGTAGTTAGTTAGGTAGTTGAATACCAGTAGTTAGTTAGGTAGTTGCACTGCTGATCCTCCGTAATAACAGGACAGTTTTGATTCGAAAGACAATCGCCATGTGTAAGAGACCGGGTTAACCAAAAAAAATTGCCAGCACAATGAGCAGTATTTTCAGTGATGGATTATATTTTTTTTGCGGTTGGTAAACTCTGATGACATACGGCAACCGTCATTTCTGTTAAGTGTAACAGACAAAAAACGATTTGAAATGATACTTCACCCTCGAACTTCGCTTACTCTCTGAGGACGGAGAGCACACTGACTCCACCCAGAGTTCACAGTGCACAGTGCACAGTGCAGTGCAGAGTTTGAAGCAGGCCACATGTGTGTGTCTGGATGCTGTGATGAGGAGACACTACTCTGAGAGGCACATATCCATCCCCTAGCACAGGGGTCCCCAAACTAAGGCCCAGGGAAAAAAGTTTGGGGACCCCTCTCCAAGCAGCTTCCTTCCTGCAGCCTGGTTGAGGGGGCATGAGTCTAAAAAAAGCACCACTCTCAGGGTGGGACAAGATCGTCTAGTCTTGTCCCCTCACACACACACACACACACACTCACACACACACACACACACACACACACACACACACACACACACACACACACACACACACACACACACACACACACACGCACGCACACACACCATGTTCTGTCTGCTTCTCCCTGGAAGCCTAGCGCCCAACAGGAAATGAGGTCTGCGGGAAAGGAAGTGGCCGTACAGTGACACAGGTGGAGGATGCAGACAGCGACGATGACAGTGGTGGCAGTGGTGGTGGTGGGTGTCTTTGCCATCAGTGACGGGGACAGTGGTGGCAGTGGTGGTGGTGGGTGTCTTTGCCATCAGTGACGGGGACAGTGGTGGTGCAGAGTGGAAGTGTGTGGCTGTGGGGGTGTTGTTGTTGCCTGATTATCATCGACTGTCAAATCTCTTTTCTAGACTTGGCCTGACTAAGACCATAACGATTAACGTTTCCCAAACGGGATGGTTGACCTGCCTGCTTTACTACTGGTCGAGGCCTCAACAGAACCTCTCTGCTTAAACCACATCACTGCCTTGAACACGCCTCTACCCAGGGCCGTTGGAGCTGCTCAAAAAGTTGGTTGGTTCCCGACAAAGTGGGTCCCGATTTCTCCGGAGCTCAGAAACGATATTTGTATTGCTCCTGACCTGACTATGAGTAACGCTGAAGGTGTTGCGTCACTAGGACAGTGTAGTTGCTCCTTCCAACCCTTGAAAAACAAAGCCCAGTGGCAGGGTTGCCAGATGAGGCTGATGATTTACAGCCCAAAAAATGCTCAAAGCCCGCATGGAAGCACTAAATTTCGCCCAATTCTATTGATTTCTATGGCCAAAAATCGTTTTTTTTCTGCCAAATGCCATTTTTACCCGCAAACGGTCATCCTAAGCAGCCCAATTTGGCGGGAACCCCCCAATCTGGCAACACTGCCCAGTGTTTGGGGAGGATGACCCTGAATAGCTCCGTCTCCGTCTTCTCGGAGCCGCCTGCCTGCCTGCATCCTACTGTCATTTAGCCTCATCAGCGGGGCTGCTGACAGGGGCCCTCCTGCACCTGCCGCTGGGGGAGACGTGGGGGCAGACTGGGGGAGAGGGAGATGTGATGACAGGCCTGCAGGAAGATGGCAGATAAGCAGGAAGAGGGGCCTGGTGATGTCATCGCTGTTTACTCCCGCTCTCTTCAAGGGCACTGACGCGTGCACATGCACATGGACACACACATGCATGCAAAGGCACACGCACACACACACACACACACACACGCATGCACACGCATGCACACGCATGCACACACACATACACACATGCACGCACGCACACACAAACAAGTTTCATAAGAATTAATGTCACAGCAAATTACATTTCTGTAAACAGAGGACAGAAAACAACACATAAAATCATGGTCCAGGTTGTTGGCCAGTTGAGAGCAACATCTAACAATATTTTTTGTTATATTTTTTTGTTATATTTTATGTTACTATTCAGGCAGTAGAAGAAAGCAGCTTGTCGCTACTATGTTGCATAACAGATCTGAGACAGACATGTGGGAAAAATCAGAAAGTCTGTTTGGGGTGTATAAATGCATGTCCACAGATGATACATTGTGCATTAGGCTTATGTGTGTCAAGGACAAGTCTACTATGAGCTAACAGAAATGTTATTCTGCAAAGGACAAATAGTTTAAAAAGAATTCATTTGTATTGCTTGTGATACAACTGAAGTCTTCATAGCAAGAACTGTTGCCAAATTGATTTGTCTCATGTTTCATGCACGTACTGTAGGTTTGTAGGCCTGTGATGAGTGAAGAAGTCATCCCAATTTTTGCAAAGTTACGCCGAAATAATGTGTTGGGACATAGGCCAATTCAAATTTAACTGAGGCATTAAGACTGCTTCATCATTTTAATATCACACCTGCTCTTATCCATTTTAGGCTATTACTTAGGCCATGCAACCAACCACAGTAGTAGCTAAGCTTCACACCACTTAGCTGACTGATTTAAATGATGACCCACACCGTATTGTTTGTAAATGTTTACAACTAAAAAGTTAAACAACGTAGGCATATGGGCCCTGAATCTGATTCTTTAAGCCTGAGAGGCCTACATGATGAGTAAAGAAGTTACAGCATAGGTTACAGCCCATAGAGGTAGAAAATAACACTAGAGAGGACACAGCAATTTGCGACAGCACTGGGAAATGGCAGCTGGAGCTTCCCAACATCCGTAGGTAGTGTAGGTACTTTCAGGCAATGCAAGTCAATGGAGAACACGCCCACCCCTGTCAAGAAATTAACTAAAACTGTGTAAATATAAAGTAACACTTTAATCAAAGATCAGGCTACATATCTACTGAAATCATATGAGTCGATAAAATACATTTAAAAATCAAATAATATATTTTATGAACATAGTTAGTAACACACTTCAACTATTGTCCTTGTATAGTGTGTTGATGGACATTTTCACATGATTAAGCCATTTTTGACAGAGGTGAGCCTCGTTGTAGCAACCCAATGTAAGTAGGCGGCTGGATGTGAGTGCCCGGATATCCGCCCGAGTATTTACGTCTATTTTACCTCAGCTACTCGCGTTCGGTCGTGTATTTACGACAGTTTAACCTCAGCTACTTGATTTCGGTCCGATTTGAGTCCAGGGGCGGTTCCAGACATTTATTCTTGGGGTGGCAAAGGGGTGGCGAAGTGTATTTCAGGGGGGCATGCTCCTACACTAAGGGAAAATTATAAACACTATATAATCGACACACACACTTATGTGATACAGTGAATCCCTTAAAGTGAAACCCTGCAACCTAAAGTTCTATGTCTGAAATGATGTCAAGCATTAAGGCTATTGGTCACAATCAGGGCTCTTAATTGGGGTGGCAAATCATATTTCTGGGGGGGCAAATGCCACCCCCTGCCACCCCTTAGAACCGCCTCTGTTTGAGTCTGACTGAAGGAGGGACATAGGTGCCGTGCGTAAAGAGCCCACCGCACATCGCCGTTTCGGCGACACCAGAAAGTTCCTTGATCTCCCAATCAAAGGAATAGACCCTGTGACATTAAAATGATAATAAAAAAGTATACAATGAAATTATAACTTAAAACCGAATTGATTTGGGTGTGAAAATTAAACTGTCTCAACCGGGCACCCAAAGGGAATTCATCAAAAGATAACGGCGTTACTTTCTCGTCGGCATTATTTTGTGTTTATTATCCAGGAGGACTGAGCTGAAAACTGCAGCAGTCACCTTGCACAGTTCTAGCTGCTCTGAAGCACGTGCGTGTCTAAGCAAATCATCCTGCCCATTCGCAATGTTAAATAAAAAGTTTTGCACAAGGCTAGGCTATAGTCTAAAATAGACACTGGAATAGCCCGTTTCGGAAGGCATTAAAGTCACGAGTTTACCCAGTCTAAATGTAGCTAGCACCCGGGAAGTTTCTGAGTTTTACTCCTTACATTAGTGAAACATAATATCAGGATATCCAACAAGTTAAAAGAATATCTGGGCATAACATTTAAAAGTGTCAGTGCAGAATTAAACTGGGCGCTGAATAGGCTATAAATATTGGAGCCATTCTCCCTCCGTGTCTAGATACAGTCAGAGGCGCGCGCGCACGCTCTTATTTCTGTATTATATGAAAATATCCTAAAACGGTCACAACATCAGAGGACCTTCGTGGTGGAGGATACTTGCGGCGGGGGCCGAGACCGAGTTGTTACGGGACACTCTTAATATTATTGAAGGGACAGACCATGCTCGATACTTTACCCGGTCTAAAATGTAGCCCTCGAAAAGTTATGCCGCATAGGCCTATTGTGCAGATTGATGCCAAGAACACGTGAAACTAGGCACATTGGAGACTAGAGCCTATAATTTAGACATAGCCTATTCATTTGATTGTGCTACGTAAACTTAAAAGTGTCAGTACAGAATCAAGCGGGACGCTGAAATATTGGAGCCAGTAACTTCGTGTCCGGTGGACAGCCTATTGTGCAGACGTGTGCGCACGCACAACTAATTTCTCTCCCATTGCTAATCAAGCCTCCGATCTCCAAAAAGACACGGGCACTCAGGATAACCGTTTACACGAGCTGTTTAAATAATGTGATGCACGTTCTTCATGACATGGCATGGTTTGGCCACCCTAAATTCAACATGACTGCATTCGCACATATCGTATAAACATCCATGATGGAATTGTCACTCTTGATGTGCAAGTATTGGATATGAAAAAAGATCCTAAAACGGTCACAACACCAGAGGACCCGTGGTGGTGTGGTGGATATTTGCCGCGGGGACCGAGGCCGAGTTGTTACGGTAGGCTACAGTCATATTATAGAAGGGACAGTCAGGCGACACAGCGCGACTCACATAGGGTAGCTGTGGTACCGCAAAGCATTCCTGATGGCGGACATGAATGCAAATGCATGCAAATACTCGGGCGGATATCCGGGCACTCACATCCAGCCGCCTACTTACATTGGGTTGCTACACTCGTTCTCCGTTAATTTCCATTTCTCTGATCTACCTACAGATAATGGCTGCTACAGATTGCCGTAAAAAGGGGGGCGGAGTCCTCTCTAGTGTTATTTTCTACCTCTATGTTACAGCCTCTGCATCACTTTCTAGAGCCGTCACTTTCAGGTACGCGGCGCCACCTTGCGGGTATGTTTTGTCATTACAAACACCCAGTCGGTGGAGTAACAAACTGCTTCCGGTTCAATACCAGTGATACATTAGTTTGGAAGGCAGGTTATGGACAGTATGTTGCAGTTTATGAAACTTATCGGCCAGTTAAAGGTAAGTCTTTTTGATGCTCTGACAACATAAACATGACGGCAAATCTCCAAGTAGTACAATGCCGTGTCAGAATGCGTTGTTTGACAGGAAATGTGCAGCCTGTGTTGTCCAGTCATGTAAGTAGGCTACTACTATTTTCTCCCCCAGCGTGTGCCACGGACGGGCTGGGTTTACAGAAATGTGAAGCAACCAGAAAGCGTTTCAGATCACATGTACAGAATGTCTATGATGGCCCTCACCATTGAAGACCGCAGCCTGAATAAAGACAAGTAAGCTGTTGCATGGAGTGAGCTAGTCCACCTTCTCATGTGTGATGAATGAAAACAGCACGGTCTCATTCTGCTTATCATAAACACTGTCTACAGTCATTGTGTACTTTTGGCTGTCTTCCTTTCAGGTGTGTGAAACTGGCTCTGGTACACGACATGGCAGAGTGCATTGTAGGAGACATAGCCCCTGCAGACAACATCAGCAAAGCAGAGAAACACAGAAGAGAGAAGGTGAGTTTTCTCTAGCAGTCTATTCTTAAAATACTGTTTCTGGTCACTACCAATGTCTGACTAGGGTGCTGTTCCAAAATGCAGACGTTGCACAAGAGGCTACAAACCTCAAATATCTGTGCAGACTGCATGACATTTACAAGTCATTGCAGTTTGATCTACCAAAGAGTAGACTATCTACAAAATAGGCCTATGTAGCCCATCCCAGTTAGGGGTCAGACATTAGCATTTTTTTTTATAAGACATGAAGCGAAAACATCAGAATTGCCAGACATAGGCCTGTCAAACACTTTTCCATTTGGATACTACAGTTACATTATAATCTTTTGCACCAAAATGTAATAGGGGTGAGCTTCTATTCTCGTTGATATAGCCTAAAAATATATATAAAAATAAAATAAATATAAAATAGTGAATAGGCCTATATCACCACTTTCAACTCTATTTGTGTGCATTGTGAATACAAGAACGTATAAGTTAGTAAAAATACTTAACAAATCGTTAGCCTACAATGTAGTAAAATGTACTGCATCAACAATTCGCACCAAGCTCCTGTGAAATTGTTGCAGGAGGCCATGGAGCATCTCACGGGACTACTAAACGAGGGCTTGCGAAAGGAGATCTATGACTTGTGGAACGTAAGTACAGTATGTGCTCCAGACATAAGTAGGACAACAAGGAGGAGGGTTAATGACTAATCTGAGGAAAGCAAACTTGTAGAGATAAACATACGAGTCTTCAAGGAGTCTTCGGGGTGTAGTCTCAGCATGACAAAGCCACGCTGTTTAGCCTACCATTTCCTCAGTCAGGATACATGGGCAAATGATTAAAACCTGCAAGTGGAAGCATTGTTGAAAATATAATTTCTTAAATTGACATGTTTTTCTTTAAAGTACTACGTTGAAGAAAACTACTTGGGCAAAATTCATCTCTTGAGCACCACCCATTGTAGGATTTTAATCATCATCATGCTCATTACCATTGGGAACATATCAGAATAGAACTGGTGCTAAACATTCATTCTTGGGGATTCCTCACATTTTAGAAAGGAGTCAAGTTTTTGCACACGTCTGTAGTTGGACAGGTGCGTAGGAAATTAGCCCAATGTACTTGTCATTAAAGAAAGAAGAAAGAAATCCTGCACACTTTCCATTCCACCACGGTTGTATTAAAGTTTGATGGTGGAATGGACAGTGTGTGGGATTTCTTTACACACAGGCTAGACAGATAGGGTGCGTTCCAATATACGACCTTGCGTCCTCCACTTGTGCTTGTGGCCTCTTACCAGGAAGTAATACGTCATGGTGACATCACTGACAACAGCAATGTATTTCAATATCTCGCAAAAGCTAAATTGTCAAGTCATTTTCTCATTTGCAAACTGGATGGTAAATGAAGAATAGTCCCCCTAAAATTGTTGTGGCCATGCTGACAGCGGGGAAAATTAATTGTTTTCTCCACGGAGGCGGGGCATCAGCAAAACGTGAGGCCACAAGCACAAGTGGAGGACGCAAGTAGGGATGGGATATCGGTATCGGTGTATCGGTATCGGGTTCAGATATCAAAATATTTCAAAGATCGGATCGGATTGGAATTTTCCCAAAATATTGGAATTTTCCTGATACAGACATTGAGTCAGGTGCAATGTTAATTTGAAATCATAACACTTGCATATTAGTTTTCAGGATGGGATTGTTACTTTTTTACTTGTTACTTTTTGCTTATTAATTGGTTTCCTGTTCTTCTGACTCCCTTTGTCTGCTTGGGCATAAACCCATGCATATATGTGATTTTGGTATTGGATTGGAGTAGTATCCGTATCTGCAGATACCCAAATTTAGATATCGGGATCGGATCGGAAGGGGAAAAATGTGTATCGGTGCATCCCTAGACGCAATGTCACATATTTGAGTGCACCCATAGGCTCCGTGTCCTGACTGCAGTCTCCTGCTATTTCTCCCGGCAGGAGTACGAGACCCAGGCCAGCCCGGAGGCCAAGCTGGTGAAGGAGCTGGACCAGCTGGAGATGATCCTACAGGCCCACGAGTACGAGCAGCTGGAGGGCACGCCGGGACGCCTGGAGGAATTCTTTACCTCCACACAGGGTAGGTCTCTCATCACAACACTCTTTACCTCCACACAGGGTAGGTCTCTCATCACAACACTCTTTACCTCCACACAGGGTAGGTCTCTCATCACAACACTACTTCTAAACAGGGTAGGTCTCTCCTGACAACACTCTTTACCTCCACACAGGGTAGGTCTCTCCTGACAACACTCTTTACCTCCACACAGGGTAGGTCTCCCCTCATAACACTCTTTACTTCTAAACAGGGTAGGTCTCTCATCACAACACTCTTTACTTCTAAACAGGGTAGGTCTCTCATCACAACACTCTTTACCTCCACACAGGGTAGGTCTCTCCTGACAACACTCTTTACCTCCACACAGGGTAGGTCTCTCCTCACAACACTACTTCTAAACAGGGTAGGTCTCTTATCACAACACTACTTCTACACAGGGTAGGTCTCTCATCACAACACTACTTCTACACAGGGTAGGTGTCCCTTCACAACACTCTCTAGGCAGGGTAGGTGTCCCTTCACAACACTCTCTAGGCAGGGTAGGTGTCCCTTCACAACACTCTCTAGGCAGGGTAGGTGTCCCTTCACAACACTCTCTAGGCAGGGTAGGTGTCCCTTCACAACACTCTCTAGGCAGGGTAGGTGTCCCTTCACAACACTCTCTAGGCAGGGTAGGTGTCCCTTCACAACACTCTCTAGGCAGGGTTTTTCTCCCGTCAGAACACTCTCTAGGCAGGGTTGGTCTCCCGTCACAACACTCTCGTTGAAGCACAAGGCCTTAAATGACTTGCTTCAGAATGACGAGAGCACAACACACAATACCGGAGGTACAATATAATGTAGGGGGCAGATGGCCAACAGGCCTCTCATTAATATTTTCCTTCATTTCTTGACTCTACCTCAACATGGAAGTTCAGAAGATCACCCTTTGCGGTTCTGTCAATATTTCACTGTACGCACGTTTCTGCACACCTTGTGTCAGGTGTTTTCCTGTGCGCAAAATGACAAAATACTTTGGGCATTGTATCCTGCAGCAAGCCTGGGGTGTGTTTCTCGAAGTGTAGTTGTTAGCCAGTTAGCAACTTGGGTAGTTGTCAATGGGAAATTGCGTTCCAAACAACAAAGTAGCTTGCAAATATTGAGAAATGCACCCCTGTCCCGGGTCTAACAGCAGCCAAAGCATAGCAAGGGGTGGCATTGGGGCTGCAATACATCCAGAGGCTACTTCCCTTGCAACACAGGGTGTTCTCGAAAGGCTGTAGTTGTAAGCAGCTGGATTTCTTCGAAGGGCTTGAATTGAGGAACAGTTTGGAGTTTGAGGAATGAAACATCTTTCATGCTCCCAAATCCACTAAGTTCCTGATAATAGTGCAGGTACATATTTATACACATAAATTCAAGAAGTGTATCTCTTAAGTTGTATTGATCTGAGACCTTGTGGTCTTACGTAACTAACTGACTTCACAAACCGTTACGAGGTTAACCTGTTGCAATGTCAGTGTAACTCACTCAGTAAAACCTCTGTACAGGTTTGTTCAGCAGCAGTAACATGTTGTCCTCCGGCATGTCTGGTGGTAAACTCCTGCTCGTTTGGCCATGCTGATTGGTTAAATGGCCTGATTGGATTTCCTCATCAGTGTAATGCATTACAGGAGCTTCATTTGCCCTCCGCTTGTTCTTCCTTCTCCCTCTCTCTCTCTATCTCTCTCTCTCTCTCCGTAGGCCGCTTTCACCACCCTGAAGTGCTGCGATTGGTCGAAAGCCTGAATGAGGAGCGGGCGAAAGGCATGGGAAAAGGAAGGGTGGCGGTGGCGGCTCAAGCTGACAACTCACAGGACACCCAGGCAAACACACCATCTACCTCCTCGTGACTGAAACACTGATCTGGGACCAGGGATGAAAATGGGCATGAGCTACCAGGCAAAATGCCTGTGAAGTGAAAGTGGATGGTGGATTTTGAAAAGATAATCAGAATTGGTTTCTTTTGAGTGTGTCAGTGGCTGGTGAAAGTTTGGCATCGTTTATTTCTGCCGCTGCTCACCTTGTGCGTGTGCATGTGTGTGTGAGAGTGAGAGACACATACATACACGCTTTGCCTCACCTTGTTCTGTATGTTACCAGAGGATGTGGTAGCATGTGATGTTTTATGAAAAGTGCAGAACATTTTGTGGCCATCCGTGTGGAAGTCATTGTCATTTAAGTTGTCGACCACATGGTGGCGTTGCAGCTACTGGTTCAAACAAACAGAATTCGGTAGTAAACTTTTGAAGTAGGACTGTGTCCTTACGCTTCCTCTGTGCAAGCATTATAAAGTTTACTTCAGGCAACGAGGCAAATGCAACTCCGAAAACAAGCCCGTCAATGTCTGTTCAGGAGTGCGTGCAGACGTCAAGCAGGCACTCAGTACTTGAAAGTCTAAAAAGGTTATTCCTCATGTTTGGCGAATCACATTCTGCTGATTCAATCTTACTGTTCCACGTTGTAAACTGTAAACGTAGGCATCATGTCAGCTGTCAGAGTTCTTAAAAAGTAATGTATTTATCTGGTCAGCATCACAATATTAGTTCTGTTGTTTTCAGTGCAAGATATTTTCAGTATTTCATTTGCAAAGACCATCACGTCTGATATGCCACATTGTAATACTCTTAAATATAGATTGTTTTGTTTTTTTACTTCTGAAAAAGTGTCTTGCTTTTTATACTAGTTATAAGGCACCAAACATACACCATCCATTTCCATCATTATTTTTTTTAATCATAACACATCTTATGGACCAGCGTATATTATGGCCAAACTTACCATACATTAGCAGGGACATTTTAGTGTACAACAACAAAAAAAGACCTTGCTGTGTTGGACTGTAACAGGTATGTCACTTATCGCATAACTTCATCAAAAGTGATTGAAATCACAGCAGAAAATACTCAAGAAAAGATACAGAAGCAGTCATTCAACGGAGTTATTACATATAGCATGCATTCACACAATCTCTCACACACTCTCTCTCTCTCTCACACACACACACACACTTCTGAGTTAAGTAAAGGGATGTAACAATCCATTTCCGTCCACTTATTTGAGTCACATTTTACAAGAGCGGATAAAATGATCCCAGGGCACTTTATAAACTGCTAAATAGGAATGCTAACAGAATATGTATAGAAGATGCATCTGCTGTGCACAAACATGGGAGGTATTCGAATATGGTTAAGTGATGAACCCTGCTAAGGTAACCTACAGGTAGTGGTAAATCTGCTAATGGAGATGGCCCACAGGAGAGCCTGGAGTCTTCATATTCTTAACTTATTGACACCTATTACATTATTTACCACTACCTCAAGGTTAACTTAACCTGGTTGACTACTGAACCAGGTTCTTAGAATACGCCCCTGTAGGTGTGGGAGGCCTGGGGTGCACTTTGACAGAGATAAAACAATGCGATTTAATTGTCGACTAATTGGTTATTATTCAAGTACAAACTCTCATGTTGGTCCACATCTAGTTACTGCATTGCAACATTTTGTGCATGTGCATTTCAAGTATTAGTAAATATACACGAAATGTCTGTATGCCACAACTTTTTTTGTAATAGTTGATGAGGTTTGTGATCAGGAAAATCTGCAAATAAGCCTTCATCACATGAAAATACATTTCAAAAAACATACTTTGAATTAAGTTGAATTAGTACAAAATTGCATTTTAAAACGGATCAACTTATTTTGAATAGAAAAAAAGCTGTCAGAGTTGTCAATGACAGGTAGGTAGGTAGACACAAGCCACATAACAGAAATACAATCTTTCTCTGGGATGTAGTTATGGGTAACAAGTGAAGTTGGCAGGTAAAGTCATACTGTGTTTGCATTCGGGGCTGCGGATAGGAAGAAGACCCCTCCTGTAGTGGTTGCTTCCTGGCCCCTGGCCTGCAGTTTGACCTTCTGCCCACAGAGGGGCGACAGAGTGCCATTAGGTGTTTGGGGAGATTGGAAGGGGAGGGAGGGTTGAAAACACTGTGCTCCTAGCACGGGCGCTCATCAGCCTCGCTCAGGTTGTTGGTGGGGGTCTCTTGGGAACTGGCGTTCGCCGCAGAGGAGAGGACCTCTTCGAAGTTGCCCCCCGCACCCGGGCTTTGCACCTTAGACTGCAAAACACCCAGAGAGAGAGACACACACAAACAAAATAATGATTAGACCATGACAAGAAGCTGATGTAGTAAATTAAATTTAAAAAATACCAAACGGGGTCAAAAGGTGGTACAAGCTGAGTACAAGCTGATGAAATAGCCAAAAGGAGAGCCCTTTAAAGTGTAGAGGCGAAGAGGTTACAATACAATAAATAATTAAGAGCAAACAATAGTCTCTTTCCACATCTAAGCCGTGTTGCCAGATTGGGCGATTACCCTCCCGATCGGGCTGCTTGGAGTGGTCGTCTGTGGGTAAAAGCAGGAAAAATTGGCCATTTGGTGTTTTTTTCCCTGCATTTCTATGACCATAGAAGTCAATGCAATTTGTTGAAATTGGGCGGAATTTGGCACATTTTGGCGATTTTTGAAAACCTTTTGGGCAGGACTTGATCACACACATTTGGCAACACTGCATCTAAAGGGATGACTTGAAAAGGTCTCCACTTCCTGGCCCAGCCCAGGGTCGATCAATAACAGCTATAACATGGGCAGCTCACGTTACCTTGATGGTGGAAACTGTGGTCTCAACCTTCTCCTCGAAAGATTTGAAGCTGGGCGAATTCCTGTCAAAGCAGATAAAGATGTTTACGTTTTAAGATGTTTTAGAAGTTTATGGTCATCAGAATACATCTGAAAAACAGCTATACTCCCTGTATGAAAAAAAAGTCCAAACAGCTCAAATTCTTGTATGGATTAAGCATTTATGAGGAGAAAACAAGCTGTGTGAATCTTGGGAGCGAATTCCTGTCGACGTACATAAAAGATGAAGTTTATGATCATCAGTATATCTGAAAAACAGCTATACTCCCTGTATTAAAAAAATAATGTCCAAACAGCTCAAATTCATGGATGGATTTTTTAAGCATTTAAAGGAGAAAACAAGCTGTGTGTGAATCTTGGGAGAGAAGTCAAACTGTGGTAGTACTTAAGGTAAACAAATGCATCTGTGGTGAGGGAGGTCTGAAATGTCTACTGTAACTAAATATGTTAGACTCATCACATTGAGGAAAAAAATATGGAGTAAAAACCGTAGTCAGGATGTGGGCAGGAGATAAGTGAAAGAGCAAGGGAGAGAAAGAGGCAGCAGGAAAGGAAGAGTAGGCCCTGAGAGAGAGAGAGAGAGAGAGAGAGAGAGAAAGAGAGAGAGAGAGAAAGAGAGAGAGAGAGAGAGAGAGAGAGAGAGAGAGAAAGAGAGAGAGAGAGAGAGAGAGAGAGAGAGAGAGAGAGAGAGAGAGCACACTGCAGGGAGCGAGAGAGCGAGTATTAGAGAAAGATTGCACAGACACGAAAGCACATTTACCTCATTGTAGGCATGCTCATTGAGTGGCGGATTGAATAGCTGTCCAAAGGTAGCGTGGCACACACACAAGAGAAGTTAAGTGATTAAACACAGATTCAAAGCAGAACACACAGGCACGGAAACACACTTTAGTAGGTAGAGCGCTAGAGAGAAGCAGATTTTGCAGCAGATTCTTAGCTGTTAAAAGGGATCAGTTTGCCTTGTTACACTGTTCATTTCTTTTTCACAAAAAGCATTTGATCAGATATGATTGTATTTTATGTAGAAAAAAAACACATATTGGCAAACAAACAAAACAAACTTTAAAGCTTATTTTACACCTCCCCTTGAGTTAGATAACAGGGTTTTACCATTCTCCTGTACTTTCAATTGTTCTCTGGGTATGGCAGTGCAAATTTGACCTCCAAGCTAGCAGTTAACATTGAGTCCTATGAGACCAGCTGGTGGCTAACTGCTAGCTTGGAGGTAAAAATTTGCACTGCTGTACTCCGAGAACGGTAGGAAGTACAGTATGAGACAGTATCACTTTAACACTTGTGCAATAAACTGTTTTGGTGTCTTTGAAAGCCCTCTGGCACAAACTTGTTAACATTTACTACCTACATGACTACCAAAACGCACACACGCGCACACACACACACACACACACACACACACACACACACACACACACACACACACACACACACACACACACACACACACACACACACACACACACACACACACACACACACACACACACACATTAATGCATACTACATTACTACCACAACACATGGGCACAGACTTGATGAGACAGTGATACAGTGACGGGCCATCTGGATTCAGAAGTTCCAATCAAAAATTCAAAATGACCAGAGTTTACCTGCCCAATTCAACCAAATTTCCCAATATCAATCAGCTGCTTGAACTGAACATGTAATAAAAACCAGGTCATTTGGAATATGTGGCACTGCACAATACAGTAAGTATTGAATCCAGGTCGCTCATCTTTAACAACACTACATCACTACACCAAAGTACACACAAACACTTGCTAATGCTACACACTACATCCATTCCTAGGCCAGCTTTACATTGCCTTGATTGCACTTGTGTGTAAACAAAGCCAGACACATGATCAGCTCTACGTGTAGCTAGGGAGCCTTGATCTTCTACTCAGTCTTGGCCAAGTAGGCCAAATACCACACATACTAAATCTACTGAGCTGTTAATAGACTTTCTGATGGCACTGGTGTTCATGCTATATTGACTTGCATTGTCTACTTGGCTCACTCATTCAGAATCCTGCTAGTAGTACCCCAAAATGAGACACAGCACACTAAGTCCACACACACAGACATAGCCTTACCCTATGGAGTTTGATCTTAAGATGCACACAAGGAGATAAGGGATAAAGACAAGCGTTACTCGTGAGGCATGGTGAACATTATCAGTAAACACACACAGTCAGAAATCTTCCCAGAGCCACACTTAGAGGCAGACAGGTGACACAGGCCCTTTTGAGTGCTAAAACCAGGAAGACTAGTAAACACACACGCAGGCACACACATGTGGTTGTTCTGAAGGCCTTTGGCTTCTCAAAGTACCTAATTCTCAAAACACAATCTTATTGAAGCAAACACACACACACACACTCACACACATGCTATGAGTCACTAAATGTGAGCTCTTGATCCAAAGTGTGCAGGGATTCTCTTTTTGATTGGTGGTTGAGCAGGGCATTAGGTTTCCATAACTGGCTTGGTGATCCCAACATTTGAATGATCGCTTCATATCAGTGGTAAGACCAACTAACGGCAGTGGCTACATGAATGGAAAGATAGGGTGGAATAGCCATTTAACCAAACAAGTGCTATAACGTAGGCAATAAATGGGCTATTTAGGTAATTCCTGCATACCGTTAATTATCTTTTTCTAGATGCAAATGGGGGAACTGGTATAACTATTTCCATAGACATGTCTTGGTGGAGACAGCTCCACTCCGCAACGTTCTCGCTCCAGAGTTCTTGGCTTCCCTGTTGTTGTTACTGCAATGGAACCGGTCTCCGTGTCCCTTATCCTTTCCATAATGTACATTTCAGCTGTACACACAGTAAAATACTAGGCACGTCAACAGTCTGAACAGGGCTGAGTGCAGTGCTTGTGTTGACACTTTTTAAGCTCATGTGTGTGACTGAGGTGTTCCCCTGCAGTCCGCCCTTCTTGGGGTCTCGAACTCGTTACCTCCCAGACAACGCATCGGTTCGGGTATGGGAGTCACTGCACAATACCACTGAGCTAAAACGGGCAGGCCGAATAGCTCAGGGCTACCGATACTGTATGAGGCTTCGGGAGGGAGGTTTACTAATGTTCCACGCCACACTCTGCTAGTTGGCCTCTGTTACATGTGCAAGGCCTAGACAGGGCTGTCAAAAAACTATCAATGCGTCACCGGCTACCCAACAGAATAATTTTTGGAAAGACAACAAATGTGACATTATAATCAGAGCAGGCACTTATTATTCAATATGTGGGCTACACATAGATTACTGGACGAGAAATTCTTGTGTCTAGTTATCTGGAAGTACGGTCACTAATTATGAGCAATGTAGAAAGTTTAATTTTACACTACACAATATACCATATAATTTGTTTTTAGCCAGGCTTCATATTAATCTGGGGGAATGAACAAGGGTGTCCACTGAGTCCATGTTATCCACTACAATGTGTTGCCTCCAATGAGGTTTGATACCTGTAGAATTTGCAATGCAAACAGACATGCATGGAAACACTCAAACATGCTTTATAAGGGCTGTGTAGACACACAAACAGGAAACACACAGGAGTACACACACACACACACTACCTGCTTGGATACCACAGCTCCATCAAGCTAAGATGACAGAATGACAAAACATATTTGACACGGACAACTCAACTCGACACGCACGCACACACGGTGTTGTGAACATAAACACAAGATAGTCTACGCCAATGCTATGATGACACGATACGACATGACATAATGTGCAAAATGACATGTTGTGCAGTGAGGTGACAGATCCAACACTCTTACTGACACTATAACCAACACCCATCTGATCCATCATGATGACATGTTAGCGGTTGTCATCATGGGAGACATCATTACCCAGCTTACTGTACGGGTAGCAGCTGTGTCCACCTCAACCTTTTCTCTAAAGGTCAGCAAAAGCCTGAACTCAACACAGGCGATAGCACTAACAATCTCTTCCACTGGGAGTACCTGGCTCAGTAAATCAGTTAGAGCGTAGTACATATGCTGTATATGGTGGGACGTTTAGCTTCTGGATCTAGGATGTCTGCCTATGGTTACAGCAACACACTCGCACAACTAACAGCTCTTTCACAACATTCAGCATTTCAACAGCTGTGTCTATTTCACCCGGTTATTAAATCCTTGCTAGCCTGTGCCCAGATAGCTAGAGTTAGGCTATAGTTTTTAGTTAGCCTTTTAGTTATAATGGCAGAGTACCGTAATTGCCTTTTTAGAAATGTAGAGATGTCGGCTGCAAATGCTGAATTCAACAAACTTTGCCTCCAAAACAGTGGTGTGACAGGCATCAGAAATAATGCACAAGAAATGTTTAAAACACACTGCAAACAGAAACACCTTCTCTGATTTTCACTAGAGGCCTTGTTTCCCTTACATTACCTCACATGTTTTACACATTATTAGTCATAAACAGTCAACCATGTACATCTATCTGATGCATAGTGTATGTACGCGTGTGATGTATGGTGAATTTAACAATGTGTGTAATGTCTGTGTTTTTTCTGTATTTATGCATGTATGCTACTGAACATTTTATATTTCTGAAAATGGGGGCCCACAAGGGTGCAGGGCCCACCGGGACATGCCTGCTATGCCAGATGGCCAGTCCAGCCCTGTGGATGTTCCATGTAACCATTACGTCCCTTTGACAGAGCGCTAGCAGTTGTAGTTTCAATGAACCCGAGTCATTGCCCAGTTTTAGCTTTAGCATCTGCTAGCTTAACTAACTAGCACCTCAAGAGGCCTAGGCCCCGTGGCCTTCAGCACTGGCTGGAAAGCTGCTTAAATCCTTGGCTTACATAATGCCACCAACCCCCCTCTCTCGCTGACAGGCTGTCTGGGTCGGGGCCGGTTAAGGTTTGCCAATATAAGCACTACAACAAACTGTGCGACGTGTGGACGAGTATCCTCTGTAGCATATGTTGGGGATTTGGTTTTGTTTCGTTTTTTGGTGGGTTTTTTTTACAAAGCATTATGATGGTATTAGGACTTCATTATCTGCACACTGGCCTCAAAATTGCAGCTCACAAAAAATAATTTGTTTCCTAGAGAGAAAAAAAATCTTGCTGTCCATAGTATCTATCAGTTTAGTCCGTCATATTTAATGCCTGATTTATTTGCATGTTTTCATAAAGGAATATTCTGAATATTCTGATGTGATGCATCATTCTCCCGTACATCAGGTTGATCCACGTTCAAAAGTGATCGACATCTCCCTCTATAGGCCTACATCTCCCCAGGGCCGCGTTATCCTATGGTGCAACCGGTGCAGCAGCACCGGGCCCCGCCACTAGAGGGGGCCCCGGACGTCGTGAGATTGGAAAATATGAAACGATATTTTGAGACAATCAATTGTATTTTTGATGCATTTCGCCATCCGTAGGCAAGCAGAGGCGCACATGCATATCTTGTCACTGTTTTGTTCTCACATATGTATTTTATTAATTTTCGTTACAAGTCATGGAGAACTCACATACTCGATACAGCAAGTGCCTGGTATGTGTCCTTGTACACTACTGATATAACCACAATCACTCATTGGTATATGAACCGTTACTGACACCTTGTGGCAGGAGGTGGAACTACACGATATCACCACATCCCCCTTTCTCTGAAGCATGAAAAACTAAACACATCACGAGTGTCAGCATTTACCTTAGGTAACTTTTCCATTAAACTGCATGGACAACTTATCTCATTATAAGTAGTAGCAACAAACATCATAACTCATTCTTGGTATTCAGTTGCGTAAAACACAATGGCAAATTACTTACTGCAATTAAACTTAAACATTAATGCCATAACACATTAACTCATCAACTTTTCTTTTTCATGTCCTCTTCTCCCTGTAAGGTAAGTATCATTAACTCATTTTTTTTTACAGGTCAAGTCTCTCAGGTTTCTTGATGTTTCTTGCAGATCTTCTTATCAGCATTTCACCTGGAAGAGAAGTATTGGTTAGATTATCAGTGTGTGTGTCTGTGTTGCAGTGTGCATCATGTGTTGAGATTGACTCGGACTCAGCCTGGGTTTGACTGAGCTCTTGGTCTGGAACAGTCTCTGGTGTTGCTGGTGTTTTCAGGAGACTGCGCCGGTTTCGCCTGATGATCTGTCCTTCTGGTGTTTTCACAGTGTAGGACTGTGGGGCGACCTCTTGAAGAACAGTGGCTTTCGTCGTCCATCCTTCAGGACTTTCAATCCTGACTGCGTCGTCCCTGGACAGTGGTGGTAGCGGCTTTGCTGTTCTGTCATAGAAAGTCTTTTGTTTCATTTTCTGATGTTTCAGCTTTCGTTCCAGCTTTGGGCATTTCTTTTGCTTTGCACAACTTGGAAGTGTTGTTCTGAGCTTTCTATTCATCAGCAGCTCAGCAGGTGAGAACCCGCATTCCAGAGGCGATGCTCTGTAGCTCAGTAGAGCCAGGTAAGGATCGGAAGCGCTGTCTGCAGCCTTTTTCAACAGCTGCTTCAGGATGTGAACGCCTTTCTCCGCCTTGCCATTAGACTGTGCATACAGTGGGCTAGATGTGACATGCTGGAAATCATAGGCTTTTGAGAAGTCTTGCCACTCTTTGCTATTAAAGCAGGGCCCGTTATCACTCATTACGGCATGGGGAATGCCATGCCTGGCGAAGATGGACTTGGCATGTGTAATGACACAGTTGGATGTTGTACTTGAGAGTAATGCCATCTCAGGGTAATTTGAGAAATAGTCAATTACTACTAAGTAGTCCTTTCCTTTCAGGTGGAACAAGTCCATTCCTACTTTGTGCCATGGTGTTGTTGTCACATCAGTTACAGTCATTGGCTCTTTTGTTTGTTTGTTTCTGTATTTTAGGCATGTTTCGCATTTGCCTGCCATGTTGTTAATGTCTTTGTTAAGTCCTGGCCAGTAGACTGTGTCTCTTGCCCTTCTTTTACATTTTTCAACACCTAAGTGTCCTTCATGTATTCTCTGCAGTATTTCTTGTCTAAGTGTGCGTGGAATGACTATTCTGTTTTGTTTTAGCACAAGTCCATTCACAACACTCAGCTCACCTCTGACGTCGAAGAACTGTGGACAGGATCCTGCAGCCCATCCATTCCGCATGTTCTCCATCACACGCTGCAGCTCTGGATCTTTCGCCGTCTCGTCGATGATCTGCCGGGTCTTGGCGTCGGACACAGGAAGCGCTGCGGACACCAAGTTGACGTGCACCTGGACATTTTCTTCAGTCGTGCTCGCACAACCCTTGACAGTAGCTCTAGACAGTGCGTCGGCTAGAATGAGGTGTTTGCCTGGTGTGTAAATGAGTTCAATGTCATACCTCTGCATCTTCATCATCATGCGCTGTATCCGCGGTGACATTTCATTCAGGTTCTTTTTCATTATTGCAACGAGTGGACGATGATCAGTCTCCACTGTGAAGGTGGGTAGGCCATATACGTAGCTGTGAAACTTTTCAAGGCCAAACACTAATCCGAGACATTCTTTCTCAATTTGTGCATATCTGCACTCAGTCTCTGTCATTGACCTGGACGCATATGCTACAGGTTTCCAGTGCTCACCCTCGGCTTGTAGGAGTATTGCACCGATTCCATCTTTCGAAGCATCTGTAGACACCTTGATCATTTTGGTTGGGTCGAAGAATGTCAGCACGGGTGTGGCAGTGAGGGCATCTTTGAGTGTTTGCCACTCGCGCTCATGGTTGGCTGTCCAGTTGAAGTTGTTTTCTTTGCGGAGGAGCTCTCGCAGGTAAGTTGTTTTCACTGACAGATTGGGTATGAATTTCCCGATGAAGTTTACCATTCCCATGACGCGTAGGACACCTGGTTTGACTGTGGGTCTTGGCATTTTCAGTATGGCGTTGATCTTTTCATCATCTGGCTGTATGCCCTGTGCTGAGAGCTTGTCTCCAAGGAACACGATCTCCTGAGCAGCAAACTGGCATTTGTTTTTGTTGAGCTTTAATCCATTTTTTTGTATTCGCTCTAGCACTTTGGTCAGTCTCTGATTGTGCTGCTCGATTGTGGACCCCCATATAATGATGTCATCCACATAGGCTCTTACTCCATCCAGTCCTTCGATAATGTGTTCCATTGCCCTATGAAAGATTTCAGAGGCGGATATGATTCCAAAGGGTAGCCTCTGAAAACAGTATCGTCCAAAGGGTGTATTGAACGTACACATCTTGGTACTGCTCTCATCCAGCCTCAATTGCCAAAAACCTTGTGACGCATCAAGTTTGGAAAAGTATCTGGCTCCTGCCATCTCGCTGGTGATCTCCTCTCGCTTGGGTATTTGGTAGTGTTCACGCTTGATGTTTTCATTGAGGTCTTTTGGATCCATGCATATCCTCAGCTCTCCACTTTTTTTCTTTACGCAGACCATGGAGTTGACCCACTCCGTCGGTTCTTCGATTTTCTTAATCACTCCAAGCGCCGTCATCCGCTCCAGCTCTTTTTTCAAGCTGTCTCTGAGTGCCAGTGGAACTCTTGTTGCAGCATGAACAACTGGCTGTGCGTTGTCTTTGAGCTGAATTTTGTATGTGCATGGCAGTGTACCGAAACCTCTGAACACGTCGGAGAAGTTCTGGACGATTGCGTCAGCAGAGTCAGGTGAGTCTGTTATGCTGGAGTTGATCCGGTACACTCTTTTCACGAGCTCCAGGTTTTCACAGGCTTTGTCCCCTAGCAGCGAATCGAGTCCTTCAGGAACAACTGAGAAGAGCAGGTGATGCACTTTATCTTTGACTGTGACTTTCAGCTTGCATGTGCCTAAGCACTCAATGCTCTGTCCATTGTAGTCTTTTAGTGCGAGTGTTTTCTTCTGTATTTTGGGTTTTTCTCTCATTGCCTTCACATCTGACATGCTGATCAAGTTTGCTTTTGCACCTGTATCTAGCTTCAGTGTAACTACAGTCCCATTAATTTGCAGTGGTGCTATCCATTTGTCTGATTTAACAGCGTTTATCTGTGCTTTTGGTTCATCACAGTTCACCACGTCAATAAAGAATGTTTCACCTAATGCTGTGTCTTCCACGACATGCACAGATCTTCCTCTCTGTTTCTCTTTTCGTTTTGAAAAACACTGTTTGGCGAAGTGATTCTTGCCCTGGCAATTGCTGCATTGCTTGCCGAAAGCAGGGCATTCTCTGGGCTTATGCTGTGCGCCGCACCATTTGCACTGAAACTGTCCTGAATTCTGCATACTGGAATTTCCGCGGCGTGCATTGTGGTGCTTGGATATGGCGCCAACCTCTGCCGTTTCTCGCAGGTTTGCATTGCTAGGTGCTGCTTCACTGAACGATCGCACATGCTTCTTGCTAAGCTCGCTAGCTTGGGCAATCTTCACTGCTGCGTCTAGCTTTAGTTCAGTCTCTCTTAGCAGTCTTTCCCTAACCTTCTTGTCATCAATTCCAAACACAATTTGATCCCTTATCATGGAATCCTTGAGAGTGCCAAAGTTTGACTGTGCTTTTATTTTTAGGTCCGTGACGAAGTTGTCAAAACTTTATCCAGGCTGTTGTAGCCTTTAACGGAATACATATCTCTCGTATGTCTCGTTTTTCTTAGGAGAGTAATGAGCTTCGAATTTGGCTAACACAGTGTCCAACTTGCTTTGGTCTTCCTCCTCTTCATACACGAAGGTATTGTACACTTCAATGGCCTGTGGCCCAGCTATAGTGAGTAATAACGCTACCTTTCTTGCGTCCGGTTTGTCGTTCAGCCCCACTGCCTCGATGTAGAGCCGAAACTGCTGCTGAAAAGTGCGCCAATTGCTGTCGACGTTCCCCGTTAGCTTCAGATGAGCCGGAGGTTTCATCACCTCTTTCAAGTCCATCGTCGAATTTCTTGGCTATCGTTCACTTTCCAGAACTGAAACTCACTCGCATTTACGTTTGTTCACTCCTGGTACCATGTTTTGTTCTCACATATGTATTTTATTAATTTTCGTTACAAGTCATGGAGAACTCACATACTCGATACAGCAAGTGCCTGGTATGTGTCCTTGTACACTACTCATATAACCACAATCACTCATTGGTATATGAACCGTTACTGACACCTTGTGGCAGGAGGTGGAACTACACGATATCACCACAGAGACCAGGCTAGACAGGCAGCTTGGGCCCCCCAAGACTGTAGCTGGGGAACAGAAGTGGCGATTTGTTACAAGTGTTCTTTCTTTTTAATTTTCACGTGGCCCCCCTACTGAGCCTAGAATCGCCTCTGCATGCACGCAGGAATCGGAGGTCTTCGGAATAATCATTTCAGTCAGATGCTTCTGCCCAGATAGCAAAAATGTTCTGGGCTTTTTATGGCCCAGAAACCTTGGTTCATCCTGGAAATATGCCGCAATATGTAGGGGTTACTCCCGGGCCTAAAACGGCCCACAAGATTTTGCCGGAATCATGCCAGAAAGCAGCCAGTAGAATGCCAAGAACGTTCGACAGAGTGCCGGCACCTTACCAGATGTTTGCCAGAAGACCCAGAAATGGCCCATGAGCCTACCACAAGATTGCCAGAACCCTACCGATTAAAACCCATAAATATGCCGGAATGTATTTAACCTTCCCAATAATAATAATAATAATAATAATAATAATAATAAAGAATAAAACCCACAAAAAATCATGCAAATTGGCCATTTATTATTAGTAGGCTACAACATTCATCCATTCAATAGATTTTGGAAATTGAAAATGTATGACATTTTAAACAAGAAAACAAAATGATCAAAATGCATTTTTTTAAAAACTCACAGCCTTTCTTAAAATATCCCTTCATGTTTTAAATGGAATTTTCCAAAAAACAAACCAGAAGATAAACACGTTTCTTAACATATCCATTTGAGTTATTTAAAAAAACGTTCAGAAAATAAACAAAATAATAAACATTTTGTAACGCATAAACCTTTAAGATATCGGTGAGAAAAACGCACAAGACCTTGCAGTCGTACATTGTATTTTCTTCTGTGAACATGTATTAATCATGTACAAACATGTAAAATACATACAATCAGGGTGCGGTTTGTAGGGAGATTGTCCCCTCTTCTGGTTTTGATAGTCACTTTTTCCACATGATTTTAATATTGTTGACATTTTGATATTGTTGACATCTGAAACACATCCCCCTTCCTGGTTTTCTGACAAATCGCACCCGGCATACAATATAAAAAGTTGAGTCCTTTCCTGAGACGTTCTGCAGTCAGGGAGCTCCTGAGACATTTAACCCACAGGTACCAAACATACCTTTTAAGGCGACATCTTTGTCATGATGTGTTAATTCAGCACTGTGGCATAAATCATCTCAATTACAAAATACATCAAAGTGAAGCGAATGGGTATACAAGAGTCTGACTATCAACATTTTAAAATATCTTCCCACAACAAAGTTCCTCCAAATTGACAAAGGTGTTCCTCCAAAAAATGGATGCAGTCAAGCCACCGATGCAGCCTTTTCGATCTTGGCTACTTTGAGCATGTGTGTGTGTCTGACCTAGTTCACAGTCCAGTGTGTTTGTGTGTGCACCGTAGCAGGCATGCGTGCAGGTATTTGTTGCTGCTTGGGATGCCATTGTGGTTCGGATGAAGGCACACCACACCTGGGGAGAAAGTCAATGCTGAAGGACAGGACTCGCGTAGGTGGGGCACCATGGTGGAATCATTGCCGTGTGTATCATTACCGTGTTCAGATTATTTGCCAACATCACCAGAGACTCATCTTGTTTGAGAGTCTGTGTATGTGTGTGCACGTGCGCCTGTGTCTATGTGCATGTTTATATGCTGGTGTGTGTGTGTGTGTGTGTGTGTGTGTGTGTGTCTGTGTGTGCTGGGCATGAAAAGGGCAAATGTCTGACATTCCGTTCTTGGTCTGTGCTTCTCTTCCTCACCCCATCTCAGTCTGCTGCCAGGTACAGCCACCTCTTCGTACGATTTTCCACCTCCTAGTGGGTGGCCTGGATGCATCTCTCTATTTCTCCAAAAAGTAAAGATACAAAAATGGCATTGAATCAGCAAATTTCAATGATCATTTCACCTGCAACAACATTCTTGAACTCTTATCCCTGGAACGATACATTGAGATTTGATACAGTTCATTTTTTCATGGGACAACAATTAATACATTTCACTTTGACACATTGAATAGTAGCCAGCGTACAACAATATAACTACTTCAATTCAACTTCAGAATGCATCCATGTAAATCAACTTACTGCTTGAGGATGTCTGTCTGGCCCCATGACGAAAGTCCCCCTTTTGGTCCCTGGCTGGAACGTGGCACATGGACTGACCTGTAACGAGAGTGAGATAGTCAAATGTTTAAGTCCTGTTCTACATATACACAGGGTTAAAAAGTTCAGTATTATGCAAATTATATTATTTCACTGACATACCTAAATAATCAAGAAAAAATAAACAAAAAATTGGCATAAGTTTGTTTGTAGCACATACACACTCAGAAAGATGGGCGGGCGGGCACGTGCACACACACATTTGATTTTTTATGGACTGACCTTATACAAGATTATACAAATGCTTGTGTTCTATTTAAAGACAATTCACATGATTTCCTTTATTTGATGTAGAAGATCAACTTACTGTTTGAGGATCTCTGTTGATCCATGTCACTGGAAATTTCTCTCGGGCCCCTGGCCTGAAGACGTGGGCTCATGGACTGACCTGTGACAAGAGGAATAGTCAAATGTTTGGGTCATTCTAGGTATAGGGGTCTGTTAAGTCCAGGCAGGATTCACTTTCACTGTACAGTCTGCTCCTACAGTTATACACTGGGTTGTTAATTAACTTTTTTCTCCACCAGCCAAAATGGAAAGAATTTTACTATTAAAACACACACTTAATAATGACTCAAAGTGGCTAGTAAGTTGGTCTTTTCTACATATGCTAAAAAAATCAACTGTTCACTAGGAATGCTGATTATGGAGGAGTGCTGTTTCACTTTTTTTTCTCATAAGCAGGTGCACTTTGGCTCAAGGAAATAAAGTTGCTCAAAATTATGGTCAGACTTAGCTCCAGTGACTGTTGATAAGGCCTGCCAAAGATTCCAAGGCACACTGATGGTGAATTTAAAAAGCCTTTAATTAAACCCTTTAAGACCTTATCACTAGCTGGAGCTAATTCTGACCATAATGTTAAGTCCTTTTTATACATACAATAGACACCTTTATATTGCATCATTTTCTTATGTAAATCAACTTACTGCTTGAGGATCGCCGTCTTTCCTCATGTTGTAGAGCCTCCTCTTTGGTCCCTGTCCCTCACCCGTGTTAGTGAGCTGATGGACTCTCCTGTGACAAGAGTACATGGACTATTTCATTGCAAATCTGATATTTCTGTTAATCACATTACCTCGTGCATGTGTAATAATAAGGGCAGCTACTTTGTGTCCTCAAAGATATATCATTCACGTATGTCACAAACTGCCCTCTTTCGTCTGATAACGACCTAAGAAACTGGTGGCTATATTGCATAAAGCGATGTGGACTCGAGAATAGCACTAGAACTAGAGCTCAGGGTAAAGCAATAATCCGTGACCTGACATTAGTCATCATGTTCTCAACCAAGTGGGTGGCACCTGACCTTACGATAACTGGCATGGTTGGAGCATTGCCCAAATCATCAATATCGCCTATTCTGAAAAAAATAATTTCTGAATCCAAACCTCAGCAGGCATCTGAAATCTAGTCAAACGGGCTGTCCTAAGCCCGTACGATATGTTATGACCAAAGGCCATGATAGTACACCAACGATAAATTGAGAATAAAATACGGTAGTCTTGGCATATCAGTCATCTAGCTCTAAACACTGACGTTTGCCGAATGTCCAAAAAGGATTAGCTGCCATCTATGCTAGCAAGGGTCGCTAGCTTGTCCTCCAAACCAGTTAAAAGCCATGACATGACATAACATGAATTAATACGTACTGAAACGCCTGTCAAGAGACCTAATGGCACTTAGTCATGAACAAACATCTGAAATACCGTAGGCTAGATGTTAGCTATCTCCAAAGGAAAATTACCTCAAGAAATGTTGCCTCAGCTTGTAGCACAGGTAAACACAACAAAGAACAATGTAAGTGAGTAGGCCTACAGTGTAGCCTAGTTATTAGGTAAAAGTATAACAATCGTTTTACTTACCTCAATGCAAATTATTTACACAGCACAATATCCTAGTTCAGTAGTAGATCGAGTCCAGGTTCGTTACTAGACTACTGTAACTGTCCCGCCGAAAAGTTTCCTAGGATGAAGTCGGTCTCACCTAAATGAGCATGCGTGTCAACCGTCTCCGTAGGGCAGGGCCGCTGTCATCTTTGCCTTGGGCCCTAGGTTTAAAAAAAAGCCCCCCCACCCGAACAAAATGTTTTCTGGTAATATTCCAACTTGCCGGGAAAGAACCATAAAGTATCTGTAGCTCCGCCCTCCTGCACCACCGATTTTGTTATTTGGGTGGCATTCCAGTGAAAAGCCAGAATATCTCTGGCATTATTCCCACGTTGCCATTAATTTGCCGGAATCAACTGAAATCGTACATTCCCCAGAGAAATGCCAGAAAGATCCAGAAAGATGCCGGAGGGTTTTGCTATCTGGGTGGTTGTGTGCCACCAGTGAAAACGGTGGTCAATATTTTTTGAGTTTGATGATGGGATACTGTCTAAAAAAGATGTGAGAAACTCGGCGTCAGCACTTGCTTCAGATTGTACGGATAAACTTCAGCCCGGCATGGATTACCGCATTGAAGAGAAGGTTGGCAACGTTAGTCATTTTTGTAAGGTCAGTGTTATAATCGCTTTTTGTAATGGTTGCATAGCGATCATGGACTTGTGCAATCATGTAAGCTAAGCAAACAAGAGCACAGCACACCAACCGAACTTTATCTTATTCTATAGTCAAAACATGGGGAAATAAATCACGCACCCAACTGCGTTCGCGAAACAAAAGTCTTGCATGGCGCGGCGAGGATCACTTCTGAGGTGTTATTAAAAAAGTGTTCACAAATAATGCTGCGTAAAGTGCACCAACCAGCACTCAAAGTTCTGACCGTCTGACAACAACAGGGCAAGCCAAGGATTCAGCAAACACTAAAATGATAGTCGCATTTTCCAAAAGCACTGTTATGGCCATTTCTCTACAGCAGTGTTTCCCAACCAGGGGTACGTGTACCACTAGGGGTACGCGAGCACACTGCAGGGGGTACTTGGAAAATGTTTATTATTGTAACAAATGAATGGAGAAGTCATATTAGGACAGAGAAAGCGATATAGAACATAAATTAGGGGGTACTCATGTCACAACTAAGATGCTTAGGGGGTACGTAAAACAAAAAAGGTTGGGAAACACTGCTCTAAAGCACTGTAATAATGTCGATGCTCTGTCAGCGTAGCCTATATCCTTGCGTTCAGGTTTGTGTTCAGTTAAAACATGCCTGGGTACCACTCCCAGATTGTTCAGTTAGCAAGTGGCTCTTATCTGGAAGAAAAAAAACGTGTGATCCACATCTAAACATTACGAATTTGCACCGTAGTCTACTGTAATGATTGCATACAGTGTAATGCACCATCTAGATGAAAACTGCTGACTTCTTAATTATGGTAGACTACATTTTGAGGGGATTTCGTGACAGCTTCGCTTTGCAGTGGTTCGCTGCTAAGGGGATTCCCTCCTTGCGACAAGCGACACAGCTGAGTAGGCTAGGCTACTTTCCTTTGACAGTCAGTCAGTTTTTCCAAGGCCATTGGAGGTTAAGTTATTTAACACGTGTTTACAACGACGGTTTCGATTCGATAAAAATTGGTCGGCAGCAACGTAGCAAAAATAAGAGACTTTTTGGTTGTGCTTCTGTTTGGAAGTTCTAGCTGAACCGACAAACGGCAGTGCACAGAATCTCCTCCCTGTCAGCTGGCTATGCTTCCTGCGTTGTGACTAGTGAACTTGGGTTCAGCGCACCCTTTTTTGTGTTGGAGTAAACCGTGTAGCCTGCGTTTCATGCGTTTTGAATATGGCTCATTATAATGTGGTGTAGGGGCCCCGGATTGCGTCTGCACCGGGCCTCGGCGAGGGTTAACGCGGCCCTGCATCTCCCTCTAGTCTATAGCTTTCCATTTCCACACTCTCTGACCTCCCCACATGCTCCATGCCAGCACCCTGGCAAGCCCATCCCACTTCATCACCGCACACAAGTCAAATATCATCCCAGCTCATCTAGCCTACCTCACCTACCCATCCCTTACCAACCTGAAGTAGGCCTACCTTTAAACTGTCAAACATTCTGCAAGAACGAAACCCTCGTGGGACCGCCACCTTCCAATAAATACAGTGGAGATGCTGTAATAACAGTAGATGGTCCCCATGACCTACAAATAATCCGTTATTTTCTGTACAAAGACAATTTAGTGTAAAACACTTGGTGCCATTTGCTGCCATTAAATATAATTCTGAAATATGACGAGCTGGAACTAGACTGCCCCGCATTGGCCACAATCACCCGTTGGGTCTTCTTTCCGTCTCCTCCTTTCTCAAAGAGATCCTGCCATGTCTGCTTTCTTCCTTCTTACCCTCAGCCATGGCTGAATGTCTCCAATCAAACCATATCTTACTGTTAGCTTAATAAATGTGGAGATCTGACAAGACAATATGTACCTTAAAAAAGAATTGTTAAGGGGGAAAAAAAAGTTATTTTACAGCCCCCACCCAATCCTCTTCTCCAATTCTCACAGTACTGTACACATCAACCCACTGACAACCACTTCACCCATCACCCACTGTCAGTGCTTGCTACAGGATGCATGTAACCCCCACCAAAAGCAATCCTAACCCACAGAACAAATAAATGTCCTTGTATGCTTATGCAATGGAGAGGAAGAGGACCGTTTGGCATGGACATATAGATGAATGAGGTTGGAGGATGACGATTGTGTGGAGAAGTGATTATAGTGCAGGTGAGCACGTACCTCATGTCTCCAAACTTCCTGGTGATCGCTGTTCCCAGATTGGAAAACGCTGCCGTGGTCTTCTGTCCAGCCGTGGACAGGGTTTCAGAGGTTTTCTTGTAACTGAAAGACACACAGACAGAGACACAGAGACACACAGACAGAGACACACAACCACACAGACACAGACACACACACTTAAGAAATGATGATAAATCTGATCTGGGCTGCATTTCTCGAAAGCGTAGCAAACTGGGGTAGTTGCCAATGGGAACCAACAAAGTAGCTACCGCAGTTAGCAACTACACTTTTGAGAAATGCATCCCAGATTTTGATCAGAGCTTTGAACTAATTTAAATCAAAGTTTTCATGTCAACGTATGAGACTGAAGACTGAAACATTCATTAAGCATTTAGTTCAACTTTGGAATGTTCAGAAGGTCACATTTGAGTCTACCACGAAGAGCAGGCACAAAGCGTCATTCTTCACATTCCTCTACCTTTCTCTGTAGACCGTGCTTGCGCACCATGACAACCTGCGCTTAGTGGCAAGACACAGCCAACAGAAAGCACTTTCTGCATCTACATGAAATCTGTGCTATTGCAGCAGAGGACTCCAAACACAAAAGCTAAAAGCCAAAAAAGAAAGAAAACTACAACAACAAACAAAAAAACCTGACTTACATTTCATCCATGTCCCTGATCCGGCGTAAAAGAAAAAAAAAAGAGATTTGCTTTGATCAGTGGAACATGGACACAAGCAAGCCCTCATTGGGGTTGTGTCTTGGGGGGATAGTGAGAGAGGCACCATTGTTTTTTTCTATGAGTTTCCTCATCAAGGACCGTTTGCCATCTCCATTGCTCCATCCTGTCTTTCTTCTACTCTTTTTCTGTTTGTTCTCTCTCTCTCTAGCTCAACTCTCTTTTTCCCCCTTCCCTCTCTCCGCAGCATGGGGGATCTTCATTAAAAGAAGTCAGAAGCTGCTTCTTTTAGAGCCTTAATTTGTTCACAGAGTAGAACTACTCATGTAACATGTAATGTGTACATGTTCAACACATCCATCAGAGACGCTTATACTTGGGCAGTATTTTCCTGCCCTGTGCTGTGCGGCGGGCTGCAGAGTCGATGGAGAGGAGAGAGGCCAGGCATAGCAGAAGTTAGAACCGAGTAGCGAATTTGCATTTACCCATTTGCATTTTATGATGCACTGTACAAGGACACAAGAACTAAGCAAACCATGTTTAACAAATTGGCTGTGTACTGAAATGTGTTATGAAACGTGTGATATTGGTATTCTTATGTATAACGAAATCCCTCATTCCGATGATTTATTGAAGCTAATTAACGACAATTAGCACATTATAATGAAGTGTACTGTAGAGGCTTCATGGAGGCTAGCTACACATACGTAATTGCCTGGAGACAAAAGCCTTTTTATCAGGCCGTTTTGACTACTGCAGCAAATTATGCTGATTTCAAGTGATTTACTGGAATTAGCAACAATTAAAGTTGTTTGATGATGGCAAAAAAACATATTTGATATAACAAAAAAATAACGATTATCACCAATAGTGAAGGTGATCACAATACGATTTTCAATGAACACAGAACAAACAAACATGGTTTGACAATATGTGTTGTCCAATTGTGGATATCACTTGTAAGAAGTCCACAGGCAGTAGAGGGAAAGCAGGACATTTTATTCAGGAAGAATCCCAATCATCGTTATGTTTTAATTATTAGGCCATTTAAATGATTGTACTGTATTTCTCTATAGTCATGATCACTGTAGTCAAGCCATTGCACGGCCCATAATGCACAGCACAGTGCATTTGTGTTTTCAGATTTCTCGATCTGGCTCCTCATAGCGAGCAAGCGAGCCGGCAGCTGTCACCTGATCAGCGCGACCCATCACTCTGCGGCCTTCTCTCCATGGTAACCGTGATAGGAGAAGGGGCTGTCGGAGTGAGGATCCGGTCGCCTCGTGACTCAGGAGGTAACCGAATAGCTAGCACAGGAGGCTTGGCCACCCTCGGGGCAGACGCCAGAGCAGCTACTGACCATGGCTGAAACCGTGACGACAGCCGGCGAATTGAACTTGGAATAAGGCTAGATTTGGGGGTTTGTTTGTTTGGAAGCTGTACCAGTTTAAATTGGTCGGTCATTTTTGTTAGACGGGTTGGAGAAACCAAAAAAGGGTCAATAGAAACAGTATATAATCAAAATAAACAAATAGTAACCAGATAGTTAGTTTAACGTGTGTACTAGACAATGAATTCTAATACCTTCAAAGCTGTAACTGTAACCTGTATAATAAATAAACTATAATGCATTGATGTCATCAAGAGGTGTAAATGAAGAAAGATGGGATTGGAAAGCGAGAGTGAGGTATGTTCAGTCCACAACGGTGGGCACACAGGTGACACTCTGCCCCAACATTACACAATGCACTGGAGTGAACTCAAACGAGAGAGTAAGCAGGCAGAAAGACAGACAGACCGACAGACAGAGACACATGCAGCTCCACTGGAAATGAAACTGAAAAACAAACCCATCCTCTCTGGAACAATTGAAACCACTATTAGACAGTGATATAAATACTCAGCACAATGGTCCATTACACAATAGCACAGGAAGTATTTTCTTCCTATGGTAGGCAATAGCATGGACCAACTGAAGTATCTGCTGAAGCAGAGAGGCTGTGGAATTCATATTGATCCCCATTTGCCACAGTGATAACCCAGCACACTTCTGCACGGAGTGGAATTCAACCTTTTCAATTCTGGGCCCAGTGCATTTCATCCTTTAGGCTACACATCATACAGACGTGATCTGAGTGACTGCAAGGTTTCATCAGAACATAAAAAAGGATTGCAACGGCTATGTGGGAAGTACAACAGCATTTTGTTCCTCTCATAGGTTGCGCTGATCAGGTGGCAGACGCCGGCTCACTCGCCAGATCTAGAAACCTGACAACACAAATGCACTGTGCATATGGGCCGTGCGATGGCTGCAATGTTTCATCAGACCAGAGGAAAAAAGCATCGCAACGGTTATGTGCAAGGAAGGGGACAAATGGGTTAGTTGTCCCGGGCCCAGGGATATGGGGGGCCCATAATTGGGTCCTCATTACATTGAATGTATTGACTGGGGGGCCCTTTCAGATGGTCCCTTTGTCCTGGCCCCAGACAAACCTGTCAGCGGCCCTGGCTATGTGGGCAGTACAGTACAGTACAGTACAGTACAGCTGTACAACAGCATTTTCCACACGGCAGACCACCAAACTTCTGACAGCACACGTGCCCTTTAGCAAGCCTGTCTGACCCTCCTGCCCTGCCCTGTCCTGTCACAGACCTGGGGGACATTTCTCGAAAGCGTAGTTGCTAACTACGTCAGCTACTTAGTTGGTTGCAATGCAATTTCCCATTGGCAACTACCCAAGTTGCTAACTGGCTAACACCTATACTTTTGGTATACGCACCCCTGTACTGCTCTCTCTCTCTCCCTGTACATCACCTGAGGACGGTGAGGAAACACAGGACACAGAACAGTGCTGGCCAGATGGGCAATTAGAGAGGGCTGCAGGCAACAACACAGAAGCACCTCCAAAGGACCCTAATGGGGGGGTTTCATAAGAGGCTATTTATGGCTCTAATAACAGAGATGGCTGTGTCCCTGTGTGTTTCTGTGTGTCTGTGTAGCATGTGTGGCAAAGTGACATATTGCTATTAGTTATAAAACAGCAACGATAGCTGTAGGCTGTTGTCCTTTAAGATAGAGCATTAGTGGCCGTAGGTTATACCATGACATAAAATACAGCACTGCGCTCTGCTCTACCAAGCCTTGCTGAGTGTGTGTGTGTGTGTGTGTGTGTGTGTGTGTGTGTGTGTGTGTGTGTGTGTGTGTGTGTGTGTGTGTGTGTGTGTGTGTGTGTGTGTGTGTGTGTGTGTGTGTGTGTGTGTGTGTGTGTATATGGGCGAGACACAGACTAGAGCTGAGAAGCTGTACGAAGAATAAATGCTGTCTGCAGAAGGTCAAAACTAATGGATGTGCTATCGTTTTCTCACCAGAGTCGAACCTTCACAGAGACACAAGTACACAGACCAAGACCAAGGACTTGTCGAAACAAAATAGTCTCCATCTTCCAAAGACGTTGGCCGATCTAGCTTGGTAAAGAAGTGTACTAGTGTACGTCTTTTTCCAACATACTGATTTATATCTGCATTCAGCTATAAACAGCAAGTGTTTGTAAACTCCTGGAAGAAACAACGGCTTCATGTGCAGTACAGACAGTACTCAGAAGGGAAAACAAATGCTAGGACATTTCCCCCGGCTTTGCGAATCTAGGACAGGGAAACGCCACACACGACTGACTTCATTCATGCAAAGAACTTAAAGACAGCGGCGAGCCAAGCTCACTGACCTACAAAGCCACTTAGTGCACGAGGGATACAATCGAAGTGACTGCCCGCCTTCTGCCTTTTGATTCTGACTGTGGCTGCAGTCTGGACAATGGCTGAAGCCAACCCGCTCCATGACTTCCATATCACCCTTCAATTCAGTTTGCAGACTACTGTATATGACATCCTTCTAGAAACTCCCTAGAGTAGTCTCTCTCAACGGGGGCGGTGGGAAGCTCTAGGGGGCGTTGAGAAGGGGGGGGGGGGGGGGGGGGGGGGGGGGGGGGGGGGGGCTTGTCAGTCTTATGATGAGGTCAAGGGGGCGTTGGGACACTTGTGGTGAGGCCAAGGGGGCATTTGTTTATAAAAGGTTGAGAACCACTGCCCTAGAGAGACTGAGTTAAAGCTCACCCCTCTCTATTCATTTGAGAAGGCACATTGCTGCCCAGGTGGCCTAGTCACCAGAGAGTGAATCGAGTGGTCAAGTTCAAAGAGGAGGAGTGAAATATTAAAACATGAGCCTCAAGGCCAATGAAAACACTGAGGTGATATCTTTGTACAAGTCTACATTATTGCAATACTGAATGAAATGTCTGCTCTGGCCTTTACAATATTCTCTTGGTGTGTTTCTATACCACGTTTGGGGAACCTTTTTCCTTCGAGGGGCCACTTCAAATTCATCCGAGGGTCGTATAAGTCCTCCGAGGGCCGTATTATGAACACAAACCAGGATTTACCCCTGCATTTTAGGCCTATATGGAAGGCAGCCATCTTAAAAACAGACCCACCTTCTCTAGGTCCCCTGAATAATTATTGCAAATGTAATTTCTAAGATTTCTTTACAAAATATGTCATATTTCATGTGAAGCTGCATAACATTAAAATTATATCGGGGGACGCATAAAACTGCCTTAAGGGCCGTAAATGGCCCTCGAGACATGAGTTCCCCACCCCTGCTCTATAGAAGATGCAGCACTGAAACATCTGATCTGGCCTTTACAAAACAGCGAGGAGGGTAAGCAAGCCTATAATCAACATACTGATCATTACAGACCATAGTTGTTCTTCCCCTTAAAATGAGGCCCTGTGATGTTATCCCAAACAAACACACACAGCTCCTATAAAACACGTATAAAAAAGATATTCGTCAACCGATTTGCTGTCGAAATGCCTTTCCCCAAACCGATAGTAAACCCTTGGATAACAGCAGATGTTTCACCATTCAACATCCTGAATTGACCTTTGAATTGTTCTTTTGTGAGATATTGAATACAACTTTGATCATCAATGATGCAACAGGACAGGACAGGACAGGAGGTGCTAGTTTGATGGGTGTCCATTCATTCCACCAGTAATGCTGTTCCACATGTACATCCAGGGCCGCTGACAGCTTTCGCTGGACCCAGGACAAAGTCAACTGAAAGGGCCCCCTATCCAATGCATACAATGTAATGGGGACCCAATTCTGGGCCCCCTATCTTAATGGGCCCAGGACAACATACCCCTTTGTCCCCCTCTGTCGGCTGGCCTAGGTGTACATCTATGGGGCGAAGGCACTTACACGGTGGAAGTCTGCATGTCATTCCAGCCGCGGCTGAAGTTCTGTCGCAGCTCGCTGAGGGGTGTGATGCCCAGCTTCTGCTTCAGGTCGCCGTGGCGTTTCTCCTTCGAGGCCAGCACCTGCCTCAGGGTGGAGATCTCCTCCTCTAGCTGCCACACAGACAGACAGAGAGAGAGACAGAGAGAGAGACACAGAGAGAGAGAGAGAGAGAGAGAGAGAGAGAGAGAGAGAGAGAGAGAGGGATTCAGTGAGTCTGTCAGAGGTAAACCACATATTCCAAATTCTACCTGTACATGCATTGGAATGTTTTTCATGAAACAACTTACCCAGTTACTGTATGTGGCATACTAATTACAATAGGATACTACAGTGATTCTCAAAGTGGGGCGTAAGACCCCCTGGGGGGGGGGAGGCATACTATATGCACTGTAGTAAATGGCTGAAGGTAGAGGAGTGGATGGATTATAATGGAGGAGTGGGTCATGGATTAGCTTATGATGTTAAAAAGCGGTATTGTAAAGTGCTTTTTCGATTATTCACAAAGCCATGTTCTCAATAGATTATTGTACTGTCCTGGAATCAGGATGTTTTGATCTGAAACGCATTGCGAAATCTTCCCGGACATTTATGAAAACAAATAAATAGAATTCGCTAGTTTTCTCGATGTCTGTGGACTCTATGGCAGCTACTGTTGAGATAACAAGGCCGACAGGCGGACAACAGATGCGTCCCTCTATGCCAGTTCCAACAATGCAATTTTTTCCCCCAAACACCCCCCTGGCCTCCTCCTAACCTGTCAACGCCCCCCTGAGGATGTACTTTTTGTTTATTGGTCATCATGGACACTCCAAATAATGTGGCAGGCAGCAAAATGGCAAGACATGGCTTTATTTTTTGCAGTTTAGGCTATAGTAAGCTTATTCTTGGATTTGGAAAAGAACCATATGATTTCAAATTTCACATAGATGAAGTAGGCTACATTACAAATGACCAGACATATATTAGTATCAACCTTTAGTATCACGCCATTTCAGCATCATGTGCATGTGGGAAAGAATCTAAACATCGACAAATAATAAATAAATAAAATCGTTTGGGTGAATCATGTGCTTATGGGTACACCCTTTAGGTGAATTATGCGCTTATTTTTCAAAACCAGCTTCACCGTCAAGGCACAAAGCAGTGAGCTCCCGTGCCAGAGTTTACCAAATTCAAACGACTACAAAGCAATTACGAAAGACGCGTTATGTCCTGTGCTCTCTCTGAGCGCAGCGAAAAGCACCTGTGGGGTACGAGCCCGCCAACGAAAGAACCTCCCTGTAGGTTACGAGTAGGCTACACCGTATGTGAAATGGCCCAGATGTCTACTTGTAGTTCGAGCACCATGCTCCAATGCGCAGCGCAAACTGACTACTGAAAAGGCAGAAGTAAACTCGCTGGGAATATTAAAAGGGAGGCTCGTAGGCTACACACAGACCTCTGAACCCGAGTTTGTGGACTGGAGAAAAGCGGAGGAAAATGTGAATGTTATGAAAGAAAAAAAAGCTAACCAAATGTATGTTACAGGTCCACGTTTAGAGGAAGAGCTGCGCTGCGGGTCGCCTGTCAACTACAGTTGCATGTCGTGGAGCGTTATGCAATGCAAACGCCCCTCTATCCACGCACAAAGGAAAATGTAAATGTTTTGAAAGGAGAAAAGCTATAACCAAATGTTACAGGTCAACGTTTAGAGGAAGAGCTGTATGCGCTGCGGGTCGCCTGTCAACTAACTACGGTTCCATGCCGTGGAGCGTTATGCAATGCAAACACCCTCTATCCGAGCACAAACATCTGTGTCAAAAACTGTCTGCCGACTTCTAAATCGCTCATTTCCGCGAGTTTCTGACGAACCAAAATAAAGTTGCCTCCATTGTCCAAACGCAAAACAATGGCGAAAATTGAATGCCCCCCTCAGTTGTCTCACAATGCCATCAGCCGTCTTGCCTGTTAGGTAATATGTTCTGGCTTGCACGCATTCGCTCCGGTCCAAAATGGCAACTCTGCCGCCTTGTGGCCACAGTAAGGAACAATTGAAGGAATGCGTTTCAGACGAATGCGTTTCAGACGGACGGACGGACGGACAGACAGACCCTCTTATAGAGATGCTGGGACGCATCTAAAAAAAGACAGATCCAGTGCCTACGGACATGAGCGCTTCACAGGGCTGGACTGGCCATCTGGCATAGTGGGCATTTCCCAGTGGGCCCTGCACCCTCGTAGGCCCTGCACCCTCGTAGGCCCTGCACCCTCGTGGGCCCTGCACCCTCGTAGGCCCTGCACCCTCGTGAGCCCCTGGCCATCGGGCATTGCTGGCATTTCCCAGTGGGCCCTGCACCCTCGTGAGCCCCTGGCCATCGGGCATTGCTGGCATTTCCCAGTGGGCCCTGCACCCTCGTGGGCCCCTATTTTCAGAATTGTTTTATTTATGTTTTTACATTTCAGAAAATAGTGCAAAGGGTGCAGGGCCCACCGGTGAGTCAGTTCTACACCCCTAATCATGAGGGTCTCCTTTCAGCCAAAAGTGCCCGGGCCCTGTTTCTCCCCCAGTCCAGCCCTGGCTCTTCATCTGGGATTCCAATCTGTTTCTTCAAAAAACACGAGCACTGTTGACAGTGTCCACCACCATCACTGATAACAGACAGTACTTTACCCTCTGTGTAAAATCTATTTATAAATCCATTTATATCCTCTTCAAAAATTATTCTAGTTGAAACCAACCCCCAACTGTGTAGTGATTGCCTAGCTATACTTGATTTATAATAAAAGTAAAGGACAGATTCAAACTGTACATAAACATATGGCCCTCTGGTGATAAACCACTCGGCTGTCACACAGGCACACAGGCACACACAGGCACACACAGGCACACACATGCACACACAGGCACACACAGGCACACACACACGCAGGCACACACACACGCAGGCACACACACACACGCAGGCACACACACACACGCAGGCACACACACACACACACACACACAGGCACACACACACGCAGGCACACACACACGCAGGCACACACACACGCAGGCACACACACGCCCGCACACACGTACACACACGCGCGCACGCACGCACGCACGCACGCACACATACATACACACACACACACACGCACACACACGCACACGCACACATTGAGTGCAGAAGCAGATGTGGCCAGAAGCTACAGAACACCAGAGTCAGAACAAATCACATGGCCAACCCTCTCAACAGCAAAATAGAGGAAATGGATTTGCAAACTCACTGGTTTTCCCCTATACTATATGTGTATGTGTGTGTGGTGTGCCTACAGCAAAGCTTACACTGTTTGCGACCTCTGGACAATACCAAAGGAAGTATGCCACCCCCCCAAGCACCCTCTATAAACCCACACAGGCTAATCTGCAATGTCATTGGGGCAAAGTGAATTGCCATACTTTCCTCTTGCTCCTCAGCAATCCTGTGCCAACAGTAGAGACCATTTAAAAAATATATACAGTACAGATCTAGCTTGTCTGATTTCCCAAAAAAAATCTGTGATGTTTCAATTTAACAGTCAATACGCTGTGTAAAGGCGCGTGGTACACCTCATTGATTGAACGTAATGGCTCGGAAAACATTATCGCCGGATGAAATGGAAAACTAGAGCTGAAGTGTGTTTGACCTGGTGTTTGGTTAAACTGGGGTACTTGCTCTAGGCTACCAAGCAAACACAGTCAGGAATAGTTAGTGGTAAGATTAGAATTAAAGTTAGTTTGGTAGAGGCATTCAACTAAATTCAGCTCTGTCCAATGGCAAAACAGCTGTTCTCGACAGAGAGGGACCTGAGGAGTAAGGAATTTCTAGAGGTTCTTCTAGAATTTTACTGGAACACTCTACAGCTCCCATAGACGTCTGTGTTAAAAATCTCGCAAAGACATTATGGCATCATAATGAGAACTCAAAATTTGGGCAAAATTCTAATCACATATTTGTGATGGTACTACACACACATTCAGACAGGCACTCTCCAATGACGGTTGACAGAAGGCATATCTGACACAATGGGGGTTGTCTTTTCATGTACAAACAGTCTGGCTGGATGACTGATCTACTGCAACCTTCAAAGTTGAAAATTCTGCAGGCAGAACAGACAGTCCACACAGTGTATTTTGGAGCCGCCCATGAGTGCACCCAAGTAAATGGGGTCCGTTGCCGGAGAGGGCCAATCTGAAGACCGCTTTGCTGTGTGTGTATGTGTGTGTGTATGTGTGTGTGTGGTGTTGATGATGATGATGATATGTTGATTATGGGGGCAGATAAAGAGGCTAACCTTGATGAGCTCATTGGTCATCTCCTCTCTCTCCTCTTCCGTGACACTGTTGTTCAGGTCCACCTCGGACACCATGTCCTCGTCCACCTCCCGCAACGGCTCCGTCTCCAAAAG
>NC_085874.1:15546829-15611829 GCF_034702125.1 Engraulis encrasicolus | reverse complement strand
TGCTGTAGCTGATATTACAAATCAGTTACAATTAACAAGCTAAAAAAATCACCAATCACAGAGAAGCACAGTAGAGAGTCTTTGGACCTGACTCGACTGACTATAGTCTATCGGTTGAATCAGTCCTGTTTGTAGACTATTGGATGAACAAGGGGTGGGCGATCGGAGCTCTCGCAGTGGCGGTTGTTTGTCTATTTAAGCCAAATCTTATTTCAGTGGGAGGTGGCATACATTACCCTGCATCATTGCTTCCTTATTTAACCTGGCAGAGTGCATCCCTCGGAAACCCCCCACTGCATCCGGAACAATCCTCAACATTGTCTTTACCACTGACTCCCTCACTAGAGACAGATTTACTGCCTAGAAGGCCAGGTTCTGCAAGAGGAAGAAAACAGCAGACATGTTGTTTTGCTAGGCTATTGGCAGGGAGCTGGTCTATTGTTTCCACTCTGCTTTGGGTTGTCCACCACTGACTGGCTGTGACAAAGCACTTTTCATTTGCCTTTTTAACCGATAAAGCAGGAGGAGGGATGGATCTAATTTAATTGATTCTGCTTTTAATCCCATTAAAGTAATATAACTCTTGAGGTCGTGGGCGTGTTTTTTTCCCTTCTTGGAAATTAACTTGAGCAACAAGAAGATTGAATATCCACAGCAAAAACTAGCAAAAAATAGGCATGAAACCCACAATGCCTGCTTCCAGGCAACACCTGACATGAAGGCTGAGTTAAGTAGGCAAAGCTGTGAAATCGAGACATTAAAGCTGTGAAACGCTGCAGGTGCTACAGCTCATATCAGCGGCCGCATAATGGCTTTTGCCAAATCCAGTTATCAGGCTGGACCTGCGCGCTCGCTCACCTCCATTGAGCAAACAGAGGAGCTCTAAAGGGGTGGATTCCAATCTGCGGACTTCCGTCCTTCCTTACTCACTTGCTTGTGACTTCATGATGATGTCACTGACAACAGAAAACGTGTTCAATATCTTGCAAAATCCCAATTCTAATGTCGTTTTCTCATTTGCAATTGGGATGGTGAATGGAAAACAGTCCCCCAAAAGCTATTGTTTCTAGGCTGACAGCTGGTTGACTTTATTGTTTTCTCCACGGAGGAGGGGCCAGGAGGCGGAGGTGGGGCGAGGCCACAAGCACAAGTGGAGGACGGGAGTGCGCATATTTGAATGCACTTAGGGTCTCTCTGATTTGAGGGTAAGAGTTTGGACAGACAAGAGGGAGGGAAGAAAAAAAGGCAGTCATGTGCACATCACATTACCCCCTTCAACACATGACTTGCTACTCAAACTATCCCACTCACAGCCCCCACTCTCGCTCTCTCTCCCTCACACACACTCGCAGACACACTAGATTGTAACCATGATAAGCAAGGCCGTCTGCCCTTCTACTAAGACGTCTCAACAATGGACAATCATAAATATATGTACACACACACACACACACAGACCGACCGACACACACACACACACACACACACTTCAAGCAATCACTGCTGACTTCAACAGTACAAACATTTTGTAACATTATTTCTGCATCTCCTTATCTGAACCCGGCACTGTCACCTCGGCAGTGCAGCCAGGCATGCAAGGGGTTGCCTGAAGGCTCTCGACTCACAGTGCATCCTCACTGCCTTTAAAGACAAGAATATGACAGACTGCCTTAGCATGAGTCATATCGAGCAAGACTGGCCTGTTGGAATGACAATTACATCTCCTTCTCCATTTCTAGCACTCCATAGCGAAGACAGCCCAATTACTGTATGTAGCCTACACTTGTCTTGTCATCTCGTCTCAGGTTATATGATTTTCCCCCATCCATTGTCACATAACATAACATGTTTCTCTTCACTGCAGTCGGTCTTCTACATTCTTTCATTCCATTCCCATGTCTTTCTCTCCATCTTTGGGTCTATCCATCCTCATCCCCCTTTTTGTACATTTTGTCTCGTCCCTTTCATTCCTTCTCTTTCATTCCTTCCTTTTCTCTCTCTTTCACTCTCATCATTTGTACATTGTGCTCTTTCATTCCTTCATCATCTCTGCTCGTCTTCCATCTCTCCATCTTATGCTTTCTCTCTCGTTTTCACACCCCTACTCCCACCCACGCAGGCCTCTCAAAGTGATCTTTGTGTGCCTCAACTGCTTCCCAGACACCATAGACACTGGTCACAAACACTCCTGTGTGTGTATGTGTGTGTGATATAAAGAGAGGAGCATTTAGCCTCCCTTCGAATGAGGATATAATAGACAGCGATCATCAGTTTTGTTTGCACGCAGGCTGGCTGACCATCACTATGGGGAATGAGACAATGGCTACGTTTACGTGACGATTTTAATTTCGGATGAACTTATTTTAATCCTGAATAAAGCTTAATTCTGCTTTGAAAATGGCATGTAAACACTTCACAATTCGGAATTTAATGAAAGATCAAAGTAAAATCGATGGGACTATTTAATTCTGAATGGTAACACTTCCAAATAAGGGGCCATAATTAACAGTAAAGTAGCTACAACCTAATACTTAAGTAAGGGTTAATAATCATTACTTAATGCCACATTAGACACATATTAATTGTTATTCATGCATTAGTAAGCAGTTACTTAACTATTAGATAACTATTACCTTGTGTTACAAGTTAATAGCATATTATTATTTAACTAATAGATAAGTAAGGGCACAGTTAATAGTTAAGTAGCTATCAGGTCATACTTAACTAAGGACCAAAAGTAACACTTACTTAATACAAAAGCAACGCATAACTAATGGTTATATAATACATAAATATTGGGTTTTGGGACCCTTATATTAGAGTTGGCTGAGGATAACTAATGGTTAATTAATAGATAGATATTGGTGTTTGGGACCCTTATATTAGAGTTGGCTGCGGATAACTAATGGTTAATTAATCGATAGATATTGGTGTTTGGGACCCTTATAATAGAGTTGGCTGAGCATACCTAATAGTTAAGTAATTAATCTACTGTGACATCTAGTTTTCACTCGTTCAAATCACTGTAATAGTGGCAACAGGAGCCATTATATAGCAAGGATTGGACGTACACTTCTCAATGATGGTGGGATGATGAGATGTAATTTTTTCATGTACCACTTATTAAATTTAATGGTAAAAACCCTACAATAAATGCAGAACATTATGAAGAGTGACAGTTTTGAAGCGAAACTAAACCATTCCTTTGTGATAATTAGGTTAATGTTTGAGAATATTAGCTCCAAGAAGAGCAGTGCATGATGGGTACGCAATCTATAGACAACAATAATTCGGTATTATTTAATCATTAGATATGCCTTACTTTTGTATTAAGTAAGTGTTAATTAAGGTCCTTAGTTAAGTATGACCTAATAGCTACTTAACTATTAACTGTACCCTTACTTATCTATTAGTTAAATAATTATATGCTATGAACTTGAGACACATGGTAATAGTTATCTAATAGTTAAGTAACTGCTTACTCATGTTTAACATGTGAATTAATAACAGTTTATATGTGTCTAATGTGGCATTAAGTAGTGATTATTAACTGTTACTAAAGTATTAGGTTATAGCTAATTTGCTGTTAATTATGTTAATTATAATTATATATATGGCCCCTTACCATGTGTCTCAAGTTAATAGCATATAATTATTTAACTAATAGATAAGTAAGGGTACAGTTAATAGTTAAGTAGCTATTAGGTCATACTTAACTAAGGACCTTAATTAACACTTACTTAATACACAAGTAAGGCATATCTAATGATTAAATAATACCGAATTATTGTTGTCTATAGATTGCGTACCCATCATGCACTGCTCTTCTTGGAGCTAATATTCTCAAACATTAACCTAATTATCACAAAGGAATGGTTTAGTTTCGCTTCAAAACTATTACTCTTCATAATGTTCTGCATTTATTGTAGGGTTTTTACCGTTAAAACTAATAAGTGGTACATGAAAAAATTACATCACATTACCCCACCATCATTGAGAAGTGTACGTCCAATCCTTGCTATATAATGGCTCCTGTTGCCACTACTACAGTGATTTGAACGAGTGAAAACTAGATGTCACAGTAAATTAATTACTTGACTATTAGGATATATGCTCAGCCAACTCTATTATAAGGGTCCCAAACACCAATATCTATCGATTAATTAACCATTAGTTATCCGCAGCCAACTCTAATATAAGGGTCCCAAATATCAATATCTATCTATTAATTAACCATTAGTTATCCTCAGCCAACTCTAATATAAGGGTCCCAAAACCCAATAATTATGTATTAATTAACCATTAGTTATGCCTTGCTTTTGTATTAAGTAAGTGTTCATTTTGGTCCTTAGTTAAGTATGACCTGATAGCTACTTAACTATTAACTGTGCCCTTACTTATCTATTAGTTAAATAATAATATGCTATTAACTTGTAACACAAGGTAATAGTTAACCAATAGTTAAGTAACTGCTTACTAATGTTCAACATATGCATTAATAACAATTAATATGTGTCTAATATGGCATTAAATAATGATTATTAACCCTTACGTAAGTATTAGGTTGTAGCTACTTTACTGTTAATTATGGCCCCTTATTTGGAAGTGTTACCGTCTGAATTATTAATTTGGAATTAAAAAACGTCATGTAAACGTAGCAATTCAGTCATCTGCCGTTCAATCCAGGCCAAAGTTTATCACTTTTTTGGGGGGTGTTATGTGTGTAATGCATGTAATGCGTAAAACAATCCCAATCATCATATAACCCAGTGGTTCCCAACCTATGGGTCGGGACCCCCCTTATGTGTCGCCAAAGATCCACAGGGGGTCGCGGAGCCCTCTTGATTTTAAGGGGTTTCGTTTTAAATATATATAGCCCATGTTGAATAAAAGACAAAGTATTCAACTAATAAATGCATAGACGCAACAAATTGTAAGTGCTAAATTAAACATTTATTCTATATTTGACCAAAGACAAATTGAGGAATAAAATAAGTTTTCGCAGGAAACGGAGGGCATCTTGTGACTCCGTCTCGTGCGGGCGCTCGCGTGGTTGGGTCACCAAAGCTTACAATAGTAAAAACATGGGTCCCTTAAGAAAAAGGTTGGGAACCACTGATATAACCAATAATCAAACCACTAAAGATCTTTGAGACATCAGGTCCATGTTTAGCAGTAAATCTGAATAGAAGTATTACAGAAAGACAACTGAGGAGCTAGACAAGTCCAAAGTCTTTTAAGCTGTAAGCAACAAGACGATTTTGATCTTCAGCTTAGATACTGGTACGCCTCGGAAGATGTAGAGAAAAATGTTGGTAGCTACTTCTCCTGACCTCCCATCATCTGCACCACATGGGTTGCTTACAGGTTATCTTTTTTATGAACTTTTATGCCTTTATTTGAGATGGGACAGTGAAGATGGAACCAGGAAAGTAGTAGGATAGATATGGGGGAGGATCTGGAAATCACCTCAGGAAGATAGAGTCAAACCCGGGTCCAGCGCGTAACAATACAACACCTTAGCCGTGTGAGCCACAGCCAAGGCCACAGCTGAACTCTTGAATATCAGGGGTGGTTTCCAGGGGCAACCCCTGGAAATAGCCCAACATTTTCAGGGGAGGTGTGGTGTAATCGGCAACGTCTTAGTCTCTCTTTAGAGGCAGTGGTGCTCATGACAAGTCACTAATTGACTACTCTAGCTAGCCTGCCCAATCCAGTTCAGCATGGCCCGCATCAATGCCCAGCAACATATCACTGTGGACAGTAACCAAGGCTATCCCTGTCCCCTGGATACAGCATGCCTTTCTCGTGGCAAAAGGCGACCAGATCGCAAACAGACAAACAAGATAACTCAGTTTTTGGCGCAGATAAATCCAATCAATTCATTGAAGAGAGAGAGAGAGAGAGAGAGAGAGAGAGAGAGAGAGAGAGAGAGAGAGAGAGAGAGAGAGAGAGAGAGAGAGAGAGAGAGAGAGAGAGTGAGTGTGTGTGTGTGTGGTGTTCTCTAGTGCACAGTATGTTTGTGTCACAGGGGGCTAACATGTCAGGATCCACAGGGACAGATCACACCCCCCCCCCCCCCACACACACACACACACACACACACACACATACACTACTGATGCTCAACATTGAGGAGTCCAATTGCACTTGGCAATGCAGCCATAATCAGGGATTCTCCTCACGGATTATCGGATGGGATTTATACCAGCGCTGCATGGTCCGCCACACACACACACACACACACACACACACACACACGCACACACACGCACACACACGCACACACACAAAAACACGGCACTAAGCACACAGGCGACATGTCAAAGATGGCCCCCACAGAGGATGAGAAGGAGGGGTAATGAGTGCGTGTGTGTCTGTGGGGGGGGTACGACAGCAGGGAGAGGCCACGGTTGGGCTTCTTGCATAACATTTGTCAAACAGAGACATGGCATGGCACGTGCTTAAATATAGCGTGATCAGTGGATGACAACGCTGGTTTGAAATTGCCACAACACAGAAAGGTGGACCTACCTGTTCTCAGATGTCCCGCGTCTTGAGAAGGCAAGCACAAAAGGCAAACAGAAAAGTTGCATCAAGACATGATTGCGGGTTGTTTGTTTTATCCATTGGATTCCATTGTACTAGGACTGTAACGATACACTCAAGTCACGATTCGGGTCGTATCACGATTTTTGACCTGCGGTTCGATACACCCCACGATTTCTGAAATGTATCTCATTTGAAACTTCGAAGTATAATCACATTGAATCTTATGGTTGTTTTCTGGACTGAAGGATAAAAAAAACTTTGAAAGGGCGTATCACGATGCTGACTCCTTACATCACGATACAGCATCGTGACTCTGAGTATCATGATTTCTCGGTTTGATCCAATATCGTTACAGCCCTACATTGTACACATTTTAATGGCAAAATGTGCTGTGGATTTTCACAGCACACACGCTCGCACACGCACACACACAGAGCATAATTTTGCCCTAAGACATACATTTGAGCCACTACGACACAGATTTGATATAGGTTCTGTAAAGAGAAGCACCTTCTCATGCCAAACAACCAAGAACCATCAGGTAGCAACTAACTAACTCAGAAGACAATGTGTCAAGGAGCAGGCTAAATACGAACACACCATGCAATTGGGATGGTCTTCACAATTCACATCACACTCTACACATCAAAGTAGGCCTAGTATTGGTGATGGCAACTAACAGCGCTGTTTTCATGAACACAAAACAGTCAAATAAAGAAAAAGAAGAAGAAGCCAAAAAGAGACTGCATGCATGGGCCTACTGTAACAATATAACAGGGGGCTATTGAATACAACACACAAGACAGTTCCTTTCACGGATTAGGCCTACTATGTCATTTGCAGGCCTACCTCAAACTGCACCCATCAATCGGATCTAAGCTATTTCATTCTAACAAACACGCACTGGGAGGCATTCACAGCTAAACTGGGGGTCGAAAGTAGGTGGAGGCGGGGGATTTCAAGGCCAAGGCAAGCCTGTCACCTTCAGTGTTGAGATGAAGAGAAAAATTGCTTGGCATAACCCACTCGTCGGAGATTGAGGTCTTACCCCATTCCCCAGCCTCAGGACTCAGTACACTAGAGTACAGCTCTGTGACATGGTGTTTGGAAACGAGATGAGAGACAAAAATGAAGGTTACAAACACAAGTGCGCACACGAACACTCTCCATCAGTCTAAGCCATACAGTAAAAAAAGATATGCACTAAAAAGGGGAGCACAAAACGAATGTAAGATGACATGTTCTATAGCAGGGCGATACAACAAGGTTGAACCAGGAAATACCTGAGGTCACAAGTTTTTAATTATTTGGAAACTGTAGATCACGTGGGGAACAAAAATGGGTGACCGCCAGCAAGTCATATGGTTTCCGAAGCGGCCAAATGAACATCCGTTGAAATGGACAGTTGCATTCCACTGAAGTGGATAATTTGTTTACGTGCTTAAGCTATCTGGCAGTGGAGAAGTTGTCACATGTTCCCTAGAATAAATGGGCAAGATGCGGCCACTTAGGCAAAACAGGTCACGGCTGGCTGGCTAGCTAGCTTTGAACTGCCATGAAAGTAATGCGCGCGCCAGCTTTCGTCTTATCAAGAATTCTTTGCAAAATTAAACGACACATAAGAATGTACTTGGTTGACATGCAAACTTGTTCCTGAAAAGCTGTAATATTATTATGACTTAGACATGCAAATAACAGCCGCTCAGCCGTCTGTATGCGCATCTTCCTAGAGTATCGACGGCGCGGCGCAAAAGTATTTGTTTCCATCCGATATTAATTGGTTTGGTAGTTTCCATACATCCTTACCCTGTTGCCGCGGTTCCATGACAGCGGTAGGTTACTGTTCCTACCGACAGATCCAGTACACGAACAGGTCCAGAACTTCAAACACACACACACACGACACGGACGGGTCCTCGATCAGCTGTTCAGTGCTCTGTCTCCGCGTCTGCTCTTCAAAATCCTTGTTTACGAGATTACGCATGCCGACCCTGGCGTCACCGCCTCCACGGGCGGGGCCTTTCGAATTACTGAATATGTGGGATTATTATTTGTGCAACATGAACACGCATCTGTACAGTAGAGTAGCCTATGCTTGTGTCCTTATTACAAAATCAACGAAAAATAAATATTAAGCAAGGGTATTTAAAGAGTGATGTTTTAGAAAATAATTCCTAATTTCTACTTGTGCATTGCAGAAGGGTTGCATGCATGCCAAGAATTTTCACAGGAATACCTTTCTTAGAAATATCTTTTCATTGTTCAGGTGTTGTATATTCTTGCGAATAGGCTTGCTACATCACATCAAAAGACATGAATTCACTCACAGTTGACTGAAATTTAGAATGAACCATTGTATTGTCCAACACTGCCATCGGCTGTACAACAATGGCAAATACAACTGCCGCTTTAAAAATGAATGAATCAACTAGTTTACAGTCTGACAGACTTGATGACTGACAGATTGAATACATTAATGAATGAATGAATGAATTGCAATTCATATGGTTTTCACTTTTGTGTGTGAAATACATAGGATATCATAATTTGACAGTGTGTAGGGCCTATTAAATACTCTACTAAACACAGCAGTGAATTGTGTTTCATTCACTTCTCCAATTGAAAAGTATGTCTAGCCCTTCACAACAAAAGTGGTGACCAAAACCAAGACCAAACACAAAAAGAAATGTTCAGTAACTGTGCTGCTAATTGCCAAATTGGCTCTTTTCGTGAATATTTGCTAAATAATAATAACTAATATTTACTTGTATGACCAAAGTACAGTTTTGCAGCTGAAAATGTCTATTTCTGGACCATGTTATTTCCCCACTCATAATGAATACTACAAATTAAGGATGTTTGTAAATATTTGTGGAAAAGGAAACACTTGTGCCACTTAATGATGCATTGAACTTCAGCTAGAAATTTCTTATGAAGTTCAAACAGACACCACAAGAAAGTCCATGTAAATGGGAGTGTGTCTATGTTCTCACAGCCCATTGGTCCCACAGCCCATTGGTCCCAAATCACTAAGACTTTAAACATTAATTTTTCGGCCCATTGGCCCACAGCCCATTGGTCCAATAGCTTATACCTGCTGGTCCGTGTTACCACATTTGTAAGAATTTATTCAAAGTTAGGCCCTATGTCCCATGGTGGGGAGAAAAGCAGGTTCTCTTAGTTTACTCTGAAATGTGGGAACATGGAGTTGTGGAAAATAGGGTCTATATTTGAATAATTTCTTTAACATGTGGTAACATGGAACTGCAAGAATAAGCTGTGGGACCAATGGGCTGTAGGAACATAATGGCTGAGCCCATGTAAATAACTGCCTAAACAATTCCTCTGCTGAGTAAAGCTTGTGACAGTCTAAATACATTGAATCAGACTAAATCACTTTTCATTACTACTCTACATCCTATGTCATTGACCATATGGCCATGATGAGAAAAAAAACCTACAGTAGGCCTATACATAGAAATGTAGGCTCAGTCATATTCATAAGGATACACATTGAGAGCATTTTAGCAATGGTTGCTATTTGAATGAACTGACCCTGAAAAAAGTTACCAATTGGTATTGTGAAGACAAAGGCGAAACACTAGCTGGTGAGAGTCAGGTTGTTGTTTACCCGCATCTTTGTGGCAAACTTGGCCTTAGTGGTTCACAATAGTGATACTTGACGTTAGCCTGATAATCATTGACTTTCAAATTTCTTCGAGACTTGCTCTGACCAAGAGCATAACAATTAACCTTTCCCAAACGGCATGGTTGACCTGCCTCCCTTGGGTGCTACTGCTTGTTTGCTTCCGGCCAAAGTGGGAGGGGTTCCCGATTTTTCTGGAGTTCAGAGACAATATTAAGCGAGCTTGCAGAGCAAGGCCCGATTCTAGTCATCTCTAAGTCCTGTTTAGTTATTCAAGTCAAGTCAAGTCAAGTCAAGTTTTATTGTCAATTTCTTTACATGCACTGGTCATACAAAGAATTTGAAATTGCGTTTCTTGCTCTCCCATGCAGACATAGACTAATCTAGGTAAGGACATAGACAGTATAGACATAGACAGTACTCATACATGGACATAAGACAGTATGGACATAGACATTGCTCATACAGACATTTAAAGTGCAAGACTGGACAACAGAAGACTTGTAGAGAACATACATTAAGAGGAGGTATTTTGTTGTGCTTTTTCTAAAAGTCCTTTATGGCGTTCTGACATAGTAATAGTAGCATTTGAAGAAAATAAATAATTAAAATAGGTTTATTAAATACACCAGCAGCAGTATGTGTGTGTGTGTGTGTTTGTATGTGTTTTGTGTGCGTGTGTGTGTGTGTGTGTGTGTGTGTGTGTGTGTGTGTGTGTGTGTGTGTGTGTGTGTGTGTGTGTGTGTGTGTGTGTTTAGTGCAGGTAGAAAGTGCGGTGTGCGTCTGTGTGTGTGTCTGTGTATCTGTGTATGTGTGTGTGTGTGTGTGTGTGTGTGTGTGAGTATGAGTTGTGTGTCAGTGTGTGTATGTTTGGGTTTAGTGCAGAAAGTGCGGTGTGCTTGTGTGTATGTGTGTGTGTGTGTGTGTGTGTGTGTGTGTGTGTGTGTGTGTGTGTGTGTGTGTGTGTGTGTGTGTGTGTGTGTGTGTGTGTGTGTATGTGTGTGTGTGTGTGTGTGTGTGTGCATGTGTATGTTTGAGTTAGTGCAGGTTGAAAGTTCAGTCACAGATGTAGTAGTGCAGGTGGCATGTTCAGTCGCAGATATGGTGGTGGGGATGAGGGGGGGAGGGTTGTCAGTGGCCTGGCTGGCTAGAGGCTGACAGTGGAGGTAGAGTGGGTTGAGTGTTCAGTATCTTGATTGCTTGATGCATCGTGCTGCTTGCAAGCCTGGTGGTACGGGAACGGAGGCGCCTGTACCTCTTTCCAGAGGGCAGGAGGCTGAACAGTTTGTGTGCAGGGTGGCTTGTGTCTTTGATGATCATCAGTGCTTTCAGTGAGGCGTGCGGTGTAAATGTCCTGCAGGGAGGGGAGTGGTACTCCAATGATCTTCTTCGCTGTGTTCACAACACGCTGGAGTGTCTTCCTGTTTTTCTCCGTGCAGCTTCCTCCCCACACTGTGATGCAGCTGGACACGACGCTCTCTATGGTTCCTCTGTAGAATGTTGTCATGATGGAGGGTGTAGCACTTGCCTTCTTTAGTTTGCGCAAGAAGTAGAGACGCTGATGGGCCTTCTTCGCCAGTGATGTAGTGTTGGTGGTCCAAGAGAGGTCGTCGCTGATGTGCACTCCAAGGAACTTGGTGCTGCTCACTCTCTCCACAGCATCACCGTCGATGGTCAGTGGTGGCAGTTGTTTTTGGACTCTCTGAAAGTTGACAACAATCTCCTTGGTCTTGTTGACATTCAGCAGGAGGTTGTTGTCTTTGCACCATCTGGCCAGCAGGTCTACTTCTTCTCTGTAGTGGGTCTCATCGCCCTTAGTGATGAGGCCCACCAGTGTTGTATCATCCGCAAACTTCACTAGATGGTTAGTGCTGTGGGTCGTTGTGCAGTCATGTGTCAGCAGCGTGAACAGCAGGGGGCTGAGAACACAACCTTGCGGAGCCCCCGTGCTCAGGGTCATATTATTAATCTTATTAATCTTATTATTATTATTATTATTATTATTATTATTAAGCGGGCTTGCAGAGCAAGGCCCGATTCTAGTAATCTCTAAGTAAAGTTTATGCTTGCTTGCTTGCTTGCTTGCTTGCTTTCTTGATTCTCTTGTGCAGGGCAGTAAAAATAGAAAATGGATCTCCTCCTAGGCCTTTCGAGATAGAGACACCGTTCAAACACTAAAACGACCGGCTCGGCTTGGAGATGATTTGTTCTGCTATGCTCCGTGTCTCTTGTCGTTTTCCGGTTTTTGGCGAATTTGTGCAAGTTTGGGTCCCCATTGAAAACAATGGTAGAACCTTCATGAATCAAGGTTCCGCCACTCTAGAGATCAGAGTGTAGGAGGCTTTTTCGGTCATAAAACATCAACACTTTCACCTAGAAGTTTAGTTGACGCGCTTTTAGCGAGCTCTATGGGATGTCTCCAAATTGTCAAAGTTTTATCTCCCAACTCCCATTACTTTTTAAATGGCAGGTGTGTAAAAACGACAGGGCTTTTACATTGGTTTTCCCATCGAGTCTTGAAGTGTCAGCGCATGTTCCACAAGAGGTCCATTTGTGACTGAACCGTTTAACCTATAAACTTCATTCAAAGACTGTTAGAAAGATCACACGTATGACTCCAATCTGTGACCAGGACATGTGTCAATTCTTTTTAGTTTTTTTTTACAACGATAATCTAAAGCCCTAGAAACTGTTTTGGATTCTGCCCTCTGCCTTAGAGCACCATACTAACTGCCATAAAGTCAATCAGAACAGGTGCAGCCAATATATTCCATCTCAACTATCACTTTCTCTCAACATTCTATTCTTAACGAGCACCTGCAACTACAGTTCTAGAAGTCTATTGTTCAGCTCTTCAATGCAATCTGATATTGTCTTGCTGGAATGTTTAAGACAGCCAGCTGCATGGCTCAATGGGAATGCTGATTGATTAGAGATATGGAGGTTGGGAGTTTGAATCCCACTCCGACCCATGTTGATTTTCAAAATTGTATCATATGCTGTGTTCCTTAGCCAACTTCAAATATCATGTATGTCATTTAGTATCAATGGCAAATGTGCTGGATTAGAGATATGGAGGTTGGGAGTTCGAATCTCACTCGGACCCATGTTGATTTTCAAAATTATATCTACCATTATGTCATTTAGTATATCCCCAAAACGCAGAGCTACATGACTTTCAAGATGGCTGAATCTAAGATGGCTGAATTGTTTGGCCCATAACTTCTGACTGGGTGGATGGATTTTTTTCCAACATTTCTTTTAGCTTTGTTTTCTCAATAGTAGTTTGTTTGTAATTTAGGGATAGAGATATCAAAAATAAAACTGCTCATCTCTGCCCCAAAAGGCAAGCCCGCTTCCAGCATTTTCTGTGAGAATGCAATCTAGTTTGTATTGCTCCTGGCCTGACTAGAAGCTGAAGGTGTTGCGTCACTGGAAGGGTGTGGCCTGGCTAACTTGACGTCACTGTGACTCACAAAAGGAAAATTTAAAATGTGAGGTAGCACTTTACAATAACCTTCCGCTATAAACAGTTAATAAACAGTTAGCAAACAGTTAGCAAACAGTTAATTATTATTTAACTAAAGGTTTACTATACATTTATAGGTGTATACTAAACACTTACAAAGTTTTAAAAATATATTTATTAGTCCTTCCATAACACTTAATAGAACATAATAATAAGTTACTTAATATATTATTAAAACTACTTTTATGATTAATTAATTAGCATATCAACAGTAACTTAAGCATAACAAGTGACTTATAAACTGTTAACTAATTATTACTTAATATATTATAATTATTAGTTGTAGTTTACAATTTATAGTTCAATATTAACTAAGTGCTTATTATTTAATCATTAATACAATGTAATGAAATAATTTTTACGTGTTAATATTAACTAAACTATTGTTAATTACTTATAAATCATTTAAAATATATTTATTAGTCCTTCCGTAACACTTAATAGAACATAATAATAAGTTACTTAATATATTATTAAAAATACTTTTATGATTAATTAATTAACATATCAACAGTAACTTAAGCATAACAAGTGACTTATAAACTGTTAACTAATTATTACTTAATATATTATAATTATTAGTTGTAGTTTACAAATTATAAAGGAGGAGAGGAGAGGAGAGGAGAGGAGGAGAACAGGGCAGGGGGAAAAAGAGGAGAGGAGGGGATAGGAGAGGAGAGGAGAGGAGAGGAGAGGAGAGGAGAACAGGGAAGAGGAAAAAAGAGGGGAGGACAGGAGAAGAGAGGAGAGGGGGGGATAAGAGAGGAGAGGAGAGGAGAGGGGAGGAGAGGAGAGAGGAGATGAGAGGATGGGAGAGGAGAGGAGGGGAGGGGAGAGGATAGGAGGGGAGAGGAGAGGAGAGGAGAGGAGGGGAGAGGAGAGGAGAGGGTAGAGTAGAGGGAGGAGAGAAGACGAGAGTGGAGAGGAGAGGAGGTGGAGAGTAGGGGAGAGGAGATGGGAGGGGGGAGAGGAGAGGAGAGGGGAGGGGAGGAGAGGGAAGGGGAGAGGAGAGGAGAGGAGAGGAGAGGGGAGGGGAAGAGAGGAGAGGGGAGAAGAGAGGAGAGGAGAGGAGAGGAGAGGAGAGGAGAGGAGAGGAGAGGAGAGGAGAGGAGAGGAGAGGAGAGGAGAGGGGAGGGGAGAGACAGAAAGAGGGTGGACAGAGAGAAGACTGTGTGCACAAGAGAAAGAGAACAACTCCTCTCTGCCATTCACTCCTCCTCATCCATCTCTCCTTTCTTCCTCCATTCTATTATCATTCTCTTCTTTCCCTCTCTATTTTCTCTTCTCCTCTTGTGTAAATAGGCCTATGAGGGCCTAGTTGGCAATGGGATGGCACCTACTGTTGTACTCTTGTGGTTCAAGGCTGGTGACCAAATATTTTGTTTTAGCAGTGGTTTTAATGTTTATTACATTAATACACAAAAAAGTGGACCTTCCCAATTTTGAGTTTTCAGTCATAAACAATCTTACGTTTTATATTGGTAAATATAATTGCACCTTTAAGTTAAAGTTTCTATTGCACTGAACTGTCTTCTATTTTCAAGTCATTGAAATAAATAAAATAAATCAGCTGATTAGGTTGATATCTTTCCTCTGTTTATTTATTGTATGCTGTTCTAGTTGTTTGATAGCCTATTTCATCTGCAACCCAGTCGACAAATGCCTATTGAAAATGTAAAATAAATAGTTTATAAAAAGCATACACAGTAAAATGGGATAATAAATAGAGGTAATTCTGGTGAAACAATGATTTAATTATGGGTTGTTATTGTTAAAAACATGACTCAAATGAATTTGAAATAGCAGAACCTTTACTGTGACAATTACGATTTGGGACTTTTACTTTGAAACCGGCTGTGGCTTCCCTTGGAGCCGTTCACTTCAGTCTGTCGTCTGCCGAGCCAGTCGAATTTTCTTTGGAGCTAGAAACAATCAAAAGAAAATATTTCGTTTTTTATGAAGTTTAAGTTTCCTTTTGCGTCCAGCTCTGTGAATTATGTAAGTTTTGAAGACTAGAGGCTTCCTTTCATCGAGTATTTGTTTTGTTTCAATTCGCCTTATTCACCCGGAACTTTCTAAAGACGTTGAGGGGTACACTTCAGGGGTACACCCGGCTGCACACCAGCTGTTTGGCGCCTCACTGCTGTGTGCCCACGTCCTCAAAGAGAAACAAATCCTACCGTGGACAGACTTTCCACCGTTTCGCCAAAGAGCAGGCACTTCGGCGTGAATGAATTAATCACATCAAGAGGGATCCTGGTCCATATTTCAAGGTAAGATGCATAATTATGTCCAATCATATGCATTAGCTAGCACAAATAAGCTAGCTCGCCAAACTTGTCATGACTCATGTAGCCTAATGAAGCCTAATTAAAAAATATATGAATGTGTAATTACACAACGCTACATTTATATTGTATTTCCAGATCGCTATTTCAAAAGTATGCTTTCAATTTTGTGTTAAGCGATCCGATGGCTTACCAGATGTGTTACCAGAACCAGTAGCATACTTGTGCCAAAATGAAGTTGTTTTGCTAACGAACTAAAATACATGCTGGTATTTATGGTTACAGATCAACGCTGAGACCGAGGTTTGATCTGAGCACGTTGAGAAGCAATGCTTTGTTAAGGCCACCCGTGGTATGACAACGCTAATAAAGGATGCTGTGCCTGCCAACTTTGTTCGCCTGGACTTCAGAGAAGCCCATACCTGCAAACTTGTCACCTTTCGGCGAAATTCGCCGTTTTCATCTCAAAATAGGTCACTTACGTGAATCGTGTAGATCCGAAGAGTTTTTTTTGGGGGGGGTAGGCAGACGGAGACAGACTACAGACAGATAGACTGGATACGGTAATACTTCTCATAGAATCTCTGCTAGTTTTACAGACATTACGGTTGAGCGACATTCTATTGATCTGTCTCTGCCTGCCGTTTCCATTGGCCGGCAACTGTGTGGGGGGAAGCATTGGCCAATCAGCGCGCTAATTCAAAATGCTAGTTAGCGGCAAAACTTTCCGAGGCACCAGTCGGAGTGAACAGCTGATGAAACGGTGGTCGCGAAACACACGCATCCCCCTGTCATTATCTTCTACCTTGGTACTGTCGCTTTGCTTTTACAAATGACCGTTGTCCAAATCACCGTTTCAAAGGTAAATGGAATTTGAGCAGGGTTTGGGAATTGTGAATCGTTTCATTAGCTAAGCCCGTCCACTTGTGAAAATAAATGGGGTACCTAAGTCACGCGCCCTTCTAATTCCGATCCATGGGGGTGTAACTCGCAGAATTTTGAATGGGAGTGAATGGAGCGAGTCAAGCTAAATCCTCATCCCGTTTGGCATGTGCTCCGGATTTCACATATGATGACAGTGAATTTGAAAGGTTTGGATTTGCGTCGTAAGACCACTCATTTTCGGCACGCAAGAAACGTTATTTTAGCTTTTGTGCAAAACTGTGTTGGAGACTACACTTGCGCCTCGCATATCTGACGTGAACCGAGGCACAGCCAACCCTACCGCTGCATGGTGGCTTAAGTGGCTGCACGTCGGACATGCGACGTCTGTAGTGTAGTCCAAATAATTACATATTTTTGCACACTCACAACTCAAAAATCGCTTGCCAAGTGAAGTCATCAAGCACACCATTGGTTGTTATTAATTCTGAGGCACAGCATATGTGTGATCGACGGGGAAATGCGAGGTGGGTCGGAAAATAGCTTTGATCAGTCCATTACAGCCCAGTCAAAAGTTTCTCCGTTGCCAGCCCCACAAGCCGCCCGGAAGGGGTGGAGACTTAGGTGCCCCATGCCCATGGTAGAAGGTCTGCGGTCCTAACATGGATGTTTTGCTTTATAGAGTTCTTCAGCGGAAGCGGAAGCATGTAGTAGATTGTAGCAGAGAGGATTTATAGAGGAGAGGCCAAACTGGCAGCTTCTTCCGGGTGGTACTGTCCACGGGGCGGCGATGTTCAAGCAGAGGAGAGCCGTCAGAATGAATGGGGGTCCTATGAAGCTCCACAATAGACGCAACTGATGTGTCCGATATGGAAGGTCACCGGTTTTCATTTTATTTTTCCTAAAGGAAGTGTAAATTGCCCTTCCAAATGGCATTTGGTTTGATTTTTTAAAGTAATTGCATTTTTTTAAAAACACGCATTTTGTGCATGAATAACGTGAAACTCAATTACCCAGAATGCAGCACGTGAGCTCACTACCCGGGTGATTCTGGAAAACAAACATGGCGCCAACTCGCTTTTACTACCTTAAAAATGTGTTAATCCGACGCTAGATTTCTTAACTGATGAAAATCGAAGGCAGAAATCAACATTGTAGTGTCTAAATATGAGGTCGATTGGTCTATTTGTGGCGTACATCACGATCGGCCGAGTTGTTGGCCTCACGTTTGTCAGTTAGCTTGTGGCTAGGCTACGTCTCGCCGACGTTAGCATCCGGTTTAGTTCCCCATTCACCAATTGGATGTCGTCATTTCCTTAGCTAGAAGCTAGTGAAGACTGACTCACAAATGTCGAAGCTGTACGAAACTAGACGGATATAACTCCTAGGTTACTGTGTTTTAAATTTTAATGTTTAATTTGCAGTCAGAGACGACCGTAATATGTCCAGGTTTCAGTTGCTAGGGAGGACTTATTGTGGGCCATTAGCCCCAGCCCAATAGGGGAACCCCAATCTGCTCTGTCTGAACAGCGCCCCTAATGCAAATCCATTGAACTGCGGCCAAATTTTGTATAATGGGGCGAATAGCCTGTGGGACGGCTATAGGTAGAAAGGCTATGATTGTAGTCTTTCATGTTAGCATTTAAGGACGTCCTGGTTCCTATCGGCTTCCGGCCTCCATTGGGAATGAATAGGTGTAAATTTCAAATAAGCTCCGAGTGCAAGCACGCGCTTAGCGAACCCCCGCAAACTGTCGAGGGTGTTAAAAATAGGCTGTAGGTATGACATGGTTGATCATTTTGTGTCAAACTTCGACATAAATACGATGTTGCGTCCATATGCTAAACCCGGAAGCTTTTGGCGACTACAGAAACGGCGCCAGTATCTAACGGCATGTACGTGCGGAAGGTTGTACCCATGGCAACCAAAGGAAAGTATGTAGTTCGGAAGTTTTAATGATCAGAAAGGGGTTAGCAATATTGAATTATAATCGTCATGATTTAACATGTGAATACACCAACATGATGATCCGATCCGTTCCACTAATGAGAAAGGGATGCGGGGACACGCTAATGTTCGTTGTTGCCGTGCAACTTATATTTTTGCCAAACCTGAATCTCTATGGCGTTTTGCAATGTAAAAAATCGCCAGGGAACCGGTAGTCCAAACGCCGCATACAAGTTGACGTCAACGCTGAAGAGCTCTATTTGAATTGACGGCAATATCTTGAAACGGTATTAAAAACTTCAGAGTGAGAAAATGTGTTAGAATGACGGTAGGCAGGGCCTGACTGCGCTATAAATTGGCAGATTAGCAGATAACTAAATTTGGTTCCCTTATGTCAGATAATTTAACCGTGAATAGAGGCCCACTACACACTCGATGAAACCTTCATAAACGTCAGAGGAATGCATAGCAATGGCTATTTGTCATGCCCCCGCATATTTTGCAACGTGTGCGATCATGATTTTAATGTTAGCCACCAAGGACATAATATTATTAATCTAAATAGCCTATTAACCTAGATGACATCTGTCTTTATCTTTTTCTACAATCTAATGCTTCTTCATAGTACAACACCATTTTATTGGGGAAATGCTGAAATTCGACTATCATTCAGTCATAAATTCTCTAAAATGCCTTGGTTCTATTTTATATAGCTAATTATATTATAGGCCTAGATTTCCCTATTACCCTCTTTAAAAACAAAAACAGCAAATGCTTTAATTTCATAGTCAAATGCAGTGGGGCTCAAAGTTAAGACAACCTAAGTGACCATGTGCTCCCTCCTTTTGGCTGGTAAATAGGACAACTTAAATTTTGACAGGTGGTGAGTGCAGAGGCGCTTCTTGTCACTAGGCTAGATAGGCAGCCGCTTGGGGCCCCCAAACTAGATGGTAAATAACAGCTAAGAATTTTCGCTTGGGGTCCCAGCTTAACCTAGAATTGCCTCTGGGTGAGTGTATGTTTGGCTTGTAAGACATATATTGGCTGGTGAAGAATACAATTAATTCAGAAGTCTGATTTCTAGTGTAGGCCTAGTAAATAAAATATCGTCTTTTTCCCTGCTTTTTTTTGGTTCGCCGCACCGCGATGCCGCGATTAGTTTGTCACCTTTTTCAACCCTCCTGAGTTTGCAGGTATGGAAGCCAAAGAGGAGAATCATCATTCGCATACCGTGGTTAGTTTGTTCAGTCATAATTCAACTGGCATGTGTTAACCAAGCCTCTTTAAAAAAAAAAACTGATAATAGTTTGCCATGGAATACATTTTACTTTAGACAAAAAACGTAATGCATGTGCTGGAGATATATTTGTTTGCATCGATCATGTACTCCTGAGTCATGAGCCAATGATTTCAAACTGTGATGTCATTACATTGCATTACATTTCACTTAGCTGACACTTTCATTTTATTCAAAGCGACTTAGTTATTATATGTCAGGGTATTGTTTACAGTCCCTGGAGTAATGTGGGTTTAGGTGCCTTTTCAAGGGCACTTCAGCCATGGAGATGTAGGGAGCGGTCAGAGGGATTCGAACCTGCAACCCCCAGATTGAAAGACCAACTCTCTTATCACTAGGCCACGGCTGCCTCACCACTAGGCCACGGCTGCCCTGTGTATGTTATGACTCTCCTGTCCTTTGTGTTTCTTTTTCAGTATGGATTCCATGGAGTATTCCATCGAGTATTTCTTCTGTTTCAATCGTCTTGGTAAGGCAACTTGTCTATTTTTCCCCATACTTTTGTAACCTAAGTCTTATATTGTCTATCACTGCCAAATACTTCAGGTGAAACCTGCAATTTGTACTTTGTTTTGTTAATACTTAAAGGGACAGTTTGGTCAATTCCAACATGCATTTGTAATGCTCACACTACCCTGGACTTGTCAGTGCCTGAGATTTTTTTTTCTTCTTCTTCAGCCATTTCCGAGATCCTGGTCATTGTAATGGGGGCAGCTCTTTGTTTACATTTCAAAAAAACATTTTTATTTATTCCCAAAAAACATCCAAAAGGTTATAAAACATCAGCAGACAACTAGCAAACAGCAGTACCTTTTGGGAAAATATTTGGAGTTGGCCTATGTTTCATTTTTTAAAAATGTAAACAAACGCTGCCCCCATTAGAATTGCTCATATCTCAGAAAGGGCTGAGCCGAAAAATGTGGCATCACCAGGTACTGACAAGTCAAGGGTAGCGTGAGCAATACAACTGCATGTTGAAATTGACCAAACTGTCCCTTTAAGTTTGATATTGGCTGGTTGAAATGAGTTCGGAGTAAGCAGACTGTATTTCACATGCTGTGATCACGCACCCATTGCGTGCAAGGTGTAATTCTCTAGGCCTATACATGGGTTCTAAATGTTGTTTATAGCCTGACTGCGCGAACCTAGCTGTGCACAACTCCACCTCTGATTGTTGGAAACCGCTGACGGTCAAAATGTTATATCACATGTTTGGCTGCCAGTGTCTTGCCCCTCCTCATAACATTGTGTTGAACACTGTATAATTGCAAGGTTACCTCAATTTCAGTACACTATGTTGTTATTTCATAGTATTCACCCTGTTTACTTGATAATGGTTATTTAACTGAATGGTATGCAATGCAGTAGGAACAAAGTGTTTGCAGGTTTGCAGTTTGCATAGCTTTTCTTTTGAGAAGATAGATTTTAAATGTTGCACAACTTTAAGTTTAAACTGATGATATTTGATAGGAATTCAACATTGTCCCGGGTGTGTAGCTTACGGCTGTAACTGCTATGATGCTTTTCTGTTATGCTGCTCTACAGCCTAGGCTACATGATGTGTCTGTCCCTATCAAATAAACCAAACTTAACTGATGACATATGTTCACATAGGTGACGTTTTTGAGCTGGATCTGGATTCTGCTGAGGATTCGTCGACTACTAGATGGCGAGCCACCCACTCATTCGAATGTGATCCTGTTCTACATTGTGCATGGCATATTTGGTAGGATTGTGGCCTGCTCGTGTCACATCACTGACTATGACTGACTTCAACGCCTTGAACTGAACTGCTTGAAAGGAGCTATTTTTCTTTTTCTTAAAGGAACTCTCTACATCGTCTCTTTTGAGGATTTAAAGGACTATTTCCAATTTTTGAAGGACAATTCAATTTTTTTTTTTTTTCTTTAAATGTTCAAACCTTTTTGGGGGGCGGGGGGGGGGGGGGGGGGGTAATTGTAAATACAGTCCCAAGAAAAAGTTTGTACACCCTTTGAAATGTCTTACCTTTCTGTTAAAATTGGTCATAAAACATGGTCTGATCTTCCCGGAAATCACAAGAAGGAACAACCAGAGTCTGCTTTAACTAATTCAACCCCAGGATTTACAAGTTTTCATATTGTCATTGGCCATAAGATGTAAACATTCACAGGACAGCAAGGCATAAGTAAGTACACCCTAGCATTCAATAGGTTTTAACCCTAAGTTAGTCACAATAACCTCAACCAGATGTTTCCTGTAGTTGCAGATCAGATTAACAAAATAATCTGGATGTATCTGGTCTCCCTCTTCTTTAGAAAACTGCCTCTCGTCAGCAAGGTTTGTGGGATGTCTGGAGTGCATAGCTTTCTTGACTTCATGCCATATAATCTCAATTGTTTTTTGTCAGGGCTTTGACTGGGCTATTCCAGAATGTGTATTTCATTATTACGAAGCCATTCTAAAGTTGATTTGCTTCTAAAGTATGGGTTGTTGTCACATTTCAGGACCCATACTCTTGTGTGCTTCAACTGTTTGACAGACTATCTCACTGTTTTCAGTAAAATATCTCAATAAACTTCTGAGTTCATTGTTCCACTGATAATAGCAAACTGAAAAGGGCCTGAGGCAGGAAGGTAGCCGCATATAATGATGCTCCCGCCACCATACTCAAAGGTGGAGATGATGTTTTGGTGAAGGTGTGGTTCTCCAGTTCTCCTCCAAACATTACATTGTGTGTTCCCCTGAACAATTCAACTTTGGTTTCAACGTTGGTCTACAGAATATTTTGCAGTAATTCTATGAAGCATATAAATGCTTTTTCGCAAACCTCAAAGGTGAAGCAATATTTTTTTGGTCAGAAACCCCATTAATTTTAGATTGGCAGAATTAATCCCAATTTTAGCTATTCTTGGTTACATCTCCTCTTCTGAGTATGGTGGCGGGAGCATCATTATATGCGGCTTCCTTGCTGCCTCAGGCCCTTGACAGTTTGCTATTATCAGTGGAACAATGAACTCAAATTTATTGTGATATTTTACAGAAAAAACGTGAGGAAGTCTGTCACACAGTTGAAACACACAAGAGTATGGGTCCTGAAATGTGACAACAACCCATACTTTAGAAGCAAATCGACTTTAGAATGGCTTCATAATAATGAAATACACATTCTGAAATAGCCCAGTCAAAGCCCTGACAAAAACAATTGAGATTATATGGCATGAAGTCAAGAAAGCTATGCACTCCAGACATCCCACAAACCTTGCTGACGAGAGGCAGTTCTCTAAAGAAGAGGGAGACAAGATACAAACAGATTGTTTTATTAATCTGATCTGCAACTACAGGACAAGTCTGGTTGATGATATTGCAACTAACCGAGGGTTAAAACCTACTTAATGCAAGGGTGTACTTACTTATGCCCTGCTCTCCTGTGAATGTTATGGCCTTATGACCAATAAAAATATGATAACATGTAAATGTTTGGGTGGAATTAATTAAAGCAGACTCTGGTTGTTCCTTCTTGAGATTTCCGGGAAGATCAGACCATGTTTTATGATCAATTTTGACAGAAATGTAAGAAATTTCAAAGGGTGTACAAACTTTTTCCTGGGACTGTATTTAAACTTTTCAATCTCTTACTTGTGATGTTTTTATTTCATTTTGTTAATGCCCATTTTATTATTTTTCCCTATATCCTTTGTTTGTATTTAAGAATGTCATTCTTCATTAGGGTTGCATACAATATTTTCTATGGACACATGATTATTTATAATGATAAATAAATAATAATAATTATTATTATTTATGCAAGATGGACATTTGACACGAACATTATGGTTTTCCCCGTTCATTTTGCTTTCGATATCCTTTCCTTTTTGTTTTGGACTGTTTCAATTCACGGGACGTCACTTGTCGGCTTGCGCTCGCCTCTGTGGATCTAATAAGGACATAAAAGGACAGAAACTTAATGTTTTGTGTTAATGCTACATTTGTATGTTAGAAATTATTTTTGTATTGTAAGGGAATTTGATATGGGAAATGTGTGTTGTGACCCTGGCAAGTTCTCTGTTTTGTAGCGTGCTGGGGTTTTTGATTTGACATGCTCTAATATAAATGGTGAAAATGTTGTAGAAACATATTGTATGTTGTCTTTTAATTGGTATCTTTTTCACTCTACCCAAAGCCTAGTGTCACATTCTGTAGCCCATTGATCCTGGCCTACCATTGACGTGTACCATACTCAGTAGTGGGTAACAACAGTTTAACATCATTGATAATTCTTTTCTCTCTTTCTAACAGTGTGAAAATGTATTTCTTGAGACCAAGTGAAAATCATTTGTACTGTGATCATTTCTAGTGATACTGTCCAATTTCTGGAAATAGGCTCATATTGCACATCCCCTTGAGTTAAATTACCGTATTGAGTTTTACCAGAAATGTTCTAAGCTATGAGATAGGCGTCTGTCATTGGCTCCCATTATAGCCCCGTTGGCGCACGCAGCCAAGTAAAAGATGAATGGGAGCCTATTGGGCTAAATGGCTCAGCAGGGATTTGTGACGATTCTGTTCTCTGGTTTGTAAAGATGTGTGCACATTCTGTACCTTATCATGGAAGTTGTATTAGAAGTGAAGTTAAAGGTTCCTGACATGGCTTTGTTCTCCCAAAGACGTGTTAGTTTTGTCCTGCAACACGCTAGCATTCGGCTAATACCTGCTGGCTGAGGAATCTCTGCGACTATTCACGACCAGAGCTGACGAGAGACGTACTCTGACTGATCCTCCTAGCAGAGACATCTACGGTCACACACCTCAACCCCCACCACCGTCCAACATGTTAATTGAAGGTGCCCAAATTCTTAAGGATGAGCGCAGTCATTTCCTTTACCCCATGTACACATGCCGCTTTTCCACCACCTTAAATGCAATAAATAACAGGTGTCCGCAACAATCCTAACATAACTTTAAACACATCGACATCTGAAGTCAGACTTAAAAACTACAAAACAAATGGCGTAGTGCCGTAAAGTCGATTGTCACGTGTTATGTCATTGCTATAGTTGAAATAAGGGTCATTTTCACGAATCTAACACTTGACAAGATGCAAACGTGTCGGCAAATGCTTTCACTTACTCATATCTATCGAACGCGACTTCATTGTTTCCAGGGAAAAAAACACACGGGCAGATAGTTCTATGAGAAGCGTACAGCCCCATTGGCACCCATTCATTATTTACTTGGCTGCGATAACATAGCTGCAGTGCCACTCCTGGCCACACCAGCTAGTTGTCGTTCTTGTACAAGATTCCATTTTCTTTGGTTTTACCTTTCTCCTCTTGTATGTTCAACCGTTCTAGTATGGCAGTGCAAATTTTACCTCCATGCTAGCAGTTAACATTGAGTCCTATGAGACCAGCTGGCGGCTAGCTGGTCTCAGAACTCAATGTTAACTGCTAGCTTGGAGATAAAATTTGCACTGCCGTACTCAGAGAACGACAAGAAGTACAGGTAAAACAAAAAATAAGGGAAAGGTAAAACTCAATAACTTGACTCATGAATGTGTAATATGAGCTTATGTCCAAAAATGGGACAGTATCACTTTAATGTTACATATTAATTAAGCTCAACCAACTTCACCATAAGGTTCCCCATGCTGAATTTTAAACATTAGTTATATATTAATTAAGCTCAACCAACTTCACCATAAGGTTCCCCATACTGAATTTTAAACATTAGTTATATATTAATTAAGCTCAACCAACTTCACCATAAGGTTCCCCATACTGAATTTTAAACATTAGTTATATATTAATTAAGCTCAACCAACTTCACCATAAGGTTCCACATACTGAATTTTAAACATTAGTAAAACATTAGTAAAGCTCAACCAACTTCACAATAAGGTTCTCAATGCAGAATTTTAAACATTAGTTATACATTAATAAAACTCAACCAACTTCACCATTTACCCCATGTACACATGCCGCTTTTCCACCACCTTAAATGCAATAAATAACAGGTGTCCGCAACAATCCTAACATAACTTTAAACACATCGGCATCTGAAGTCAGACTTAAAACTACAAAACAAATGGCGTAGTGCCGTAAAGTCGATTGTCACGTGTTATGTCATTGCTATAGTTGAAATAAGGGTCATTTTCACGAATCTAACACTTGACAAGATGCAAACGTGTCGGCAAATGCTTTCACTTACTCATATCTATCGAACGCGACTTCATTGTTTCCAGGGAAAAAAACACACGGGCAGATAGTTCTATGAGAAGCGTACAGCCCCATTGGCACCCATTCATTATTTACTTGGCTGCGATAACATAGCTGCAGTGCCACTCCTGGCCACACCAGCTAGTTGTCGTTCTTGTACAAGATTCCATTTTCTTTGGTTTTACCTTTCTCCTCTTGTATGTTCAACCGTTCTAGTATGGCAGTGCAAATTTTACCTCCATGCTAGCAGTTAACATTGAGTCCTATGAGACCAGCTGGCGGCTAGCTGGTCTCAGAACTCAATGTTAACTGCTAGCTTGGAGATAAAATTTGCACTGCCGTACTCAGAGAACGACAAGAAGTACAGGTAAAACAAAAAATAAGGGAAAGGTAAAACTCAATAACTTGACTCATGAATGTGTAATATGAGCTTATGTCCAAAAATGGGACAGTATCACTTTAATGTTACATATTAATTAAGCTCAACCAACTTCACCATAAGGTTCCCCATGCTGAATTTTAAACATTAGTTATATATTAATTAAGCTCAACCAACTTCACCATAAGGTTCCCCATACTGAATTTTAAACATTAGTTATATATTAATTAAGCTCAACCAACTTCACCATAAGGTTCCCCATACTGAATTTTAAACATTAGTTATATATTAATTAAGCTCAACCAACTTCACCATAAGGTTCCACATACTGAATTTTAAACATTAGTAAAACATTAGTAAAGCTCAACCAACTTCACAATAAGGTTCTCAATGCAGAATTTTAAACATTAGTTATACATTAATAAAACTCAACCAACTTCACCATAAGGTTCCCCATACTGGATTTTAAACATTAGTAAAACATTAGTAAAGCTCAACCAACTTCACAATAAGGTTCTCAATGCAGAATTTTAAACATTAGTTATACATTAGTAAATACTATACATAATTATTATTAAATGATTTATAAGTAATTAACAATAGTTTAGTTAATATTAACAATTTAAAAACATTTAATTACAATGTATTATTGATTAAATAATAAGTACTTGGTTAATATTGAACTATAAATTGTAAACTACAACTAATAATTATAATATATTAAGTAATAATTAGTTAACAGTTTATAAGTCACTTGTTATGCTTACGTTACTGTTGATATGTTGGTTAATTAATCATAAAAGTATTTTTAATAATATATTAAGTAACCTATAATTATGTTCTATTAAGTGTTACAGAAGGACTAATAAATATATTTTAAAACTTTGTGTTTAGTATACACCTATAAATGTATAGTAAACCTTTAGTTAACTAATAGTTAACTGTTTGCTAACTGTTTGCTAACTGTTTATTAACTGTTTATAGCGGAAGGTTATTGTAAAGTGCTACCAAATGTGAAATGAAGGGGACTGTAAAAGAAAGCATCTGTCTGCTTCCGTGGTGGTCATATTCCCTACCTTGGGAACAGCTGAGAGCTGAGCCATCGTAAGCTTGCCAATGCACCCCACTTTAGTGGACTTTTATGGACTAATGCCCCTCAATGTGTGCGTTCCAATATGCGACCTTGCGTCCTCCACTTGTGCTTGGGGTCTCGTACCAGGAAGTAATATGTCATGATGACATCACTGACAACAGCATTATATTTCAATATCTTGCAAAAGCTCAATTGTAAAGTCATTTTCTCATTTGCAAACTAGATGGTGAATGAAGAATAGTCCGCCAAAATTGTTTTGGCTAGGCTGACAGTGGGGAAACTTTATTGTTTTCTCCACGGAGGAGGGGCCAGAAGGCGGGGCGAGGCCACAAGCACAAGTGGAGGACGCAAGGTAGCATATTGGAATGCACAAATGACAACTGTCCCACCTCTCTTAACCTTCTCAACAACGCCCCCTGGAGGACTGGAGTGTCCCCAACTATGGAAGGGGCAGACAGCAGCTCGTGCACTGATATCAACGTGAGGAGGAAGCATTTGCCAGATTCCAGCGACTGATGCCATGGCTGCTCATCCAACTGAAGCAATGCGACTTGTCAGATCAGAAGCTGCATCTGTTTATGTGGCTCATTTCATGCACGTGCTTCCATTTTAGGTGCTTTGATGGTGCGATAGAATGACACCAGGAAGCACTCAGACCCATGCAAGTTGATAGCCAACAAAGACCATTACAGAAATCAATATAAACGTTTAAGAAAAAAAAGCAATACACTGGGAGATTTATTGCACATCTAGGGATTTGCGCAAAGCATGATAGCTGATATGAAGCGGAATTTGGCCCATTTAAATAGGTAACAGAACACACGCGCAGGCATGTACGGAGAGACGGACACAGAGACGAAGATACTTGAGTTCAGTTACATTTAATGGATTTCACAATTCCACCATAAGATATGCACAGTGGCTGCCTGACAATCTTTTTTTCACCAGACTTTGGAGATAAATAAAGTGCAGCAGCAAAACATCTCAGAGAAAAAAGAGGAGAAAAGCGTAATGTGCTTTCGTTTTTCAATGATTTGGCATAATGTTTTTTTTTCTTATTATTCCTGAAAGCTATGAGTGAGAAAGAGAAACACGTCTCTTGCAATTTCATTCCTTGCACTTAGACCACAGGTGTATACACAGTACCTGACGTGTACATCAACAAGGAAATGAACCTTCTGTGTGCGATACGATTTCTAAGGAGCGCAATCCTGATCATTCTCTTGACAAAAGTAGATACACACATCTTATACAAAATAAATCCCCCATATAAATAATATACAGGTAAAAGGCACGGGAAAGGCATTATGTCATCACGAGTGACAACAATCAGGGATTGATTGCATCAAAGCAACTTGTTTCTTTTCAAAGTTTAAACGGCGGGTGGAAGTCAAATCTTTAGAAGTAGGGGCACAGAATAGTATTCAGAAAGTGTTAACAGTATTCTTTGTAAACAGTCATTCCTCAGAAAACAAAACGAACACAAAAAAAAAATGGGCCAAAAAATAAACTCAAAATAAGACAGTGATCTCAGAAACAGAACGGTTTGACTTCAAGGACTCATACACTCACATCTTCTGTTTGGTTTAATTTTGAGTAGCCTAATAGTGTACCCAAGGGAGATAGGGAGTGTGAGGGTAACCGCAGCAGTTTCTTGTACAGCAATCCCTGAGAAGAATCACTCATACTTGACTAATGCAAATATCACATCTCAGGAGGTCACTTCTAAGGACCCTTAACAGTGATTACTCATAGTTCTTGCAGCTGTGAACTGAACTGGAGGAGTTTGGAAATAAGGTATTTATGCCACTTCACTACTGCCCATCTGTCTGGACATGAGTGACATGAGCGCAAAGCATGGAGGGTTGCCGAGTTACAGTGTCAGTGGCGCACAATGGGCATCTCCTTCTCCAGTCTAAGGCCCAGAACTACTTCTCTCGGCGTGTGCGCGCATGTGTGTGTGTGTGTGTGTGTGTGTGTGTGTGTGTGTGTGTGTGTGTGTGTGTGTGTGTGTGTGTGTGTGTGTGCACGTGTGTGCGTGTGTGTGTAGGGCCCTCAAGCTTGAGAAGATGGTAAAGAAAAAGTAGGCTGTAGTGTGTGATGTGGTTGACCTCTCCTACCTAACCAACCAACCAACCAGCCCCAATAGATCCACCTGATGGGGCCCCCACTGACTCGTCAGACCCAGCCAGAGACACTCCAGCCCAGGATACATCAGCAGAGTTAGTGCCTGGTCTGGTCAGCTCTCTGGAGCATAGTACGTGTCTGAAAGCCCCTTTGGCTAAATGGCACAAACGACCTGACTGAAGTCTTGCAGTAGGATTCAACCCACACATTCTAGGTTATCATACAGCAGCACACACATACAACATCTGGCCCCTTCTAACAAACATGATTAGCCTAACAGTATGAAACATGATGGGTATTTTGATATCTTCTAATATGGTTAAGTATCCTTAAATGGATCCATGTCAAGCACGATCACTGAAATATGGTAAATGCCAAATATTACGGAATGGATGGTGTTAGGCATTTAACAGTGCAGTGACTTATTCACAATATTGGAAAATAAACTAGAAGGAAAAATACAAAAGAAAAGAAAACACACAAAAAACAAACAAAGCAAAACAAAATAAAAAACTTCAGTGATTGTTTCATGCAGTGTAGTAGGTCTCCACCTGGGGATTGGAGAAAAAATAATAGGCCCTTGAGCCATGCTACAATAAATACCTTCTGATGTCACTGTTCTCCCCCCATCCCCAAACACACACTAATGCACTGTGACCTTTAAGCCGTAGCAGCTTTTAAATGTTCCTTCCTTCCCTACACCCTGCCCTGGAGGTTGAGGATGTACATGCAAAAGCCTGTTGTGCAAAAACGTTAAGTTTAGTATTAAAAAAAGAAATGACATGCATGTCTAAGGAAGGTAGGGTGGGTGTAAAGTGTAAAGTTTGACAAATAATATCCTTCTGACCACGCCAACTGTTACATTCTTGATGAGGAATCTGACCTCGGGTCACCAGCAACCCTGCACTCCTTTCTTTCATCCATCCTTACAGTTGTGCAAAATCCTGAGAGCAACAGAACTTCAACTTCGGTTTTTTTCATTGTTTTGTGATTTCCAAAGATTTTGGATGTGTTGTTGTTGTGAATGGGGAAAACAAACAAACAAACAAACAAACAAAACATCTGCCATAGAGAAACACAATGCAGGGCGTGTTGTACACAATATTTATATAAAAAAGAGACTCTTCCATTGGCACTGAATTTGCAGCAGTATGTGTTTCTGAAACTATGGTGACCTATTGTTACATTCTTCCAACTCATTTCCCAAAACCCCCACCACCCCCCACCCAAATAAATGTGCTGGATTTGAATGTGTTTTGTCAGTGAGGCAAATACCAGGCAGCTTGGCATGGCCAACCCCATGGGATTCGAAGGGAATGGAGATTATAGAGACAGGTGCTTAGCAAAACAGAGGGCACTAGAACAATCAGCCTGGTTGGCAACACAACCAGATGAGCGTGCACGCAGAAACACCAGGAATATGAGGCATGCTAGCTCTGTAGGAAAGACGTTAACTTTGGCTCCGTTCAGAGGTTCATTATACTTCTTTTTTCTCCCAGACTAGGCTTCTGCAAGAGAGTTCAAATCAGTGCCAGGTTCATTTGAGGAAACACCTGGTACGTAGGTTGTGATAGCATTAGCAAAACAGGTCACACTTTGGTTAATATAATCACACAGCTCCTGCTATGAACCTCAAATCACATTTGTTTTGTAAACGGTTGATAGCACGTGCACAGTTATTTGCAAACTCAAATGAGTTTGTGTGCGGTGCTCGCAACGGTAATAATTTCATATCACTTAACGCTTGGCCAGTCCGCATTAGCATCTCCAGTTGCTTAGCAACATTGGCAGTCAGTCGCTATCAGTAGCTTGGAATCAAAACGGCTGTCCTAACTGTGTGTCGGGGGCCAAGATTTGCTTATCAGTCATCTTCTTTCACAAAGGCCAGCGGGAAAAACACAAAAATATTCTGTCCACTGTCATAAGCAAGACAAACATCCCTGATAGTTGGAAACAGCATTAGTATTTTCTGGGTGTGTACACACCTTGTTTGGGGAAAACATGTATAGCCTACTGGGAAAATCCCTCAGTAACTGTAATCTACAAACTATAGATTGTAGGCTACCATGTTTTAAGGTCGTGAAGAGTGTTGTTGAGTATTTGTTTTTTGGGGGGGGGGGGGGGGTGGGGGGGGTGTTGGGGGCTCCAACTGACTGGTGCTCATCTAAAAGCTTCCATCAACATGTAGCTGAATCGAAATGTCACTTATATACATTTAAGTGATGTCATTCCCATGTAGATGCACACATTAAAACTGTGGTGTGTGTGTGTGTGTGTGTGTGTGTGTGTGTGTGTGTGTGTGTGTGTGTGTGTGTGTGTGTGTGTGTGTGTGTGTGTGTGTGTGTGTGTGTGTGTGTGTGTGTGTGTGTGTGTGTGTGTGTGTGTGTGTACACGTGTGCATGTCTGTGTGGTCAACTGAAGTGAATTCACAGTTTCACAGCACTGTGCTAGTGAGTGTCTCATTCTCGATCCGCCTCTGTGGTGATGGCTGTGAGGTTAGTTTTGTCTCTCTTTTTCTCTCACTTTCTTTTCCTTCCTCCTCTTTTCTCTCTATCTCTCCCTCTCTTTCCTGCTGAGGAATGTGGAGTGAGGTCAGGAAGGTGGAAACGTGCGTCCAAGCATGTGTGTGTGTGCAGGTGCATGCATGCGTGCCTGCATGGTATTTGCATGTCTTCGTGTTGTTTTGATTTCTCCGCTCGTCAATGTCCACAGAGGGGGAGGGGAGGGGGGAGGGCGCCCCCTCCTCAGACATGTCCCATCTTCACCCCCATGCCCCGGGGGCTGAACCTGCAGCTAACTGGGGCACTGGCACTGGAGAAGTCAAAGATGGAAGATGAGGAAGAGGAGGAGGAGGAAGAGGAGGAGGAGGAGGAGGAGGAGGAGGTTTGGCTGGACTAATCAATTCACAGGTGGTGGTGGGACCATTCAGATTTGGTTCTTGGAAGAGGAGGCGGTGTTGGCAGGGAGTGGTGTGGTGGTGGGCTTTTGGTACTGTAGAACCAAAACTCACTTGGGTGAGGAGGTGCTCCTAGGAGCAGGAAGAGGAGGCACTGGGGACTGGAGGAGGAGGAGGAGGAGGAGGTGGTGGTGGTGACAAAGAACGACAAGGGCTTTTAAAGCAGGAGAAATCAGCGCAGCCCAGTGGCTTTATGAAGTGCTGCTCTCAGAACGCATGCTCGTAGATAAACTGTAGGAAAATCAACTCACTCGTTTTCCGACCCGGTCATTCATTAAAACAACGGTTTCTTTTGAAAAAGGCCTCAGACCGGAACGTTGTTTTAATAAATCACTGGGAATTGGACCAAAAAAAGAGCCCGCGGTCTCTTTCAGTTTATCTAAGACGAGAGGTGGAGGTGAGGGCTCTTCAGGAAAACCAGTACTCCGTCCCCTGGGGCCTCTTCCTGCGCTGCTTGCAGAAGTAGAAGGGGAAGACCAGTAGAGCTGTGGAGGACACAACCAGAGATTCTTTAAGTATAGAGATATGCCAACATAATAGGTTTCTATGGGCACCTAATGTGACCAGGTTCCGGTCTGCCTAAAGGGGCGTGTCATAATGCTCCTAGCATTGAATAGAACAGTCCTCAGGTCTGCCTAGGTCTGCCTAAAGGGGGATTCCCCCCCGCAATAATAGAACCCGGAAACAATGGGTCAATGGAACATCTCTCTCTCTACTCTCTCTGACACAACAGAGGAGCGATGAGATGGTCAGACATAAGTGCAGAAAGCCATCACTTTAAAGGCTTTTTAACTTTATCAAGCAGTGTGTCTTTGGAATCCTTGGCAAGACTTGAAGGCTTTATTTGCAAAACGGTGTATCTCCATTTTATAGAATGTTGGGAAATTGACATTTTTGAACTGGGCATTCCATTGAAATGCATTACAAAATGCATTTTATATAGCTTAAAAAAGTATGTTCTCAAAATATTTGACTGGTAAGAATTCACACATGCGTGATATGACCACTGAACAGTCATTTCCAATAGTAAAATGCAAAAGTCAAAAAATGGAGATACACCGTTTTGCAAATAAACCCTTCACTTTATCAACAGCTACCACTGGAGTTAAGTCTGACCATAATTTTAAGTGAAATAAAATAAAAAATAATATCATGTCACCAATTTCTGCTGTAATGACTATTGAAATAAGAACATTCAGCAGATGTTAATTATTGTCTTCATAAGTCCATTAGTGTGTCAAAAGGGTGTGTCAAAAGTAAAATGACAAAAAAGTAAAAGTAAAAGTAAAAAAAAAGAAACACTGTTTCCTTTGAACTTAAAGGTAAAGGTTTTCCAAAGGTATATCTGACTAGTCAGTTGAGCTGTGTACTTGTCTTACAATCAGCTGACTCTGCGCTGGTTGGATCAAGTTTGTGGTGGACTCCCGTAGTGTTTATCAGGAACAACACAGTCTACATCATTAGATATACTACAGTATATGGTGTAACAGCTAAGCCATATGTGCTAGTATTGTGCTTACACCATGAATTTACTTTTACGTTTACTCTTGACACCTCTGATTACCAGTATGCTCCATCATATGGGGTGTAAATGTTAAATGAGCGGACCATGCTTTTATAATGTTGGCTTTCGAAAGGGTGTCAAATTCAGCGCATAACTAGCGTCGCATAAGTCCTCAACAGGACATTACGCAATATCCAAAGCGATTACGCTGCATTGCACTTAGCTGACCCTCTTATCCAAAGTGACCTACAAATAATTTAGGCACGGGATACTGGTTACAGTCCCCAGGAGCAATGTCGGGTCAGGTGCTCAAGTGCACTGCAGCCATGGAAAAAGGTGCAGGGAGACCATGCATAATCTCCCAACTGGTAAGGGTGAAAATTAGAACCTTTAACCCTCCCCTCTGAGGACCACCTCTCTAAACACAAGGCCACGGTTGTGATGATGTTAACATCCAGAGTTTTTGCTTAAAGTGATACCGTAGCAATTCTGGAAATAAGCTCATTTTGCACATCCCCTTGAGTTAAATAAGCTCATTTTACACATCCCCTTGAGTTAAATAAGCTCATTTTGCACATCCCCTTGAGTTAAATAAGCTCATTTTGCACATCCCCTTGAGTTAAATAAGCTCATTTTACACATCCCCTTGAGTTAAATAAGCTCATTTTGCACATCCCCTTGAGTTAAATGATTGAGTTTTACATTTCTTCTGTGCTTCCAGCCATTATCAGAGTCTGGCAGTGCAATTTTACCTCCAAGCTAGCATACAGTGCCTTAAAAAAGTCTACACACCCCTCTTCAAATTTCAGGTTTTTGTGATGTAAAAAGGACAGAAAAATGGGTAAATCCACAGCTTTTTCCACTTTTAATCTAAACTATTAACCTGTACAATTCAATTGAGAAACAAACTTAAAGCTCTAAAGGGAAACAATAGAAAATAAAAAACTTCAATTAACATGGTTGCATAAATATACACACCCTTAAATTAATACTTAGTTGCAGCACCTATGGGCTTCTCTGAGCTATTCCAAAACCTCAATCTTATTCTAGTGAAGCCATGCTTTTGTAAACTTAGGCGTGTGCTTGGAGAAATTGTTGTTCTGAAAGATTAGTTCCTCTGCATCTTCACCTTTCTACCAGGGGGTCGGAGGTTTTGTGCCACTACCACGGCCCCTGTGGAAATGTTCATAATTCCCTCCTCCCTAATGAGGGCCCCAGTAACAGCTGAAGAAAAACAGCACAAAAGAACAATGCTGCCACCACCATACGTCATGTTAGGTATGGTGTTATTGCGGTGATGTTTTGCGCCAAACATACCCTTTTGAATTATGACCAAAAAGTTCAATCTTGGTGAGGTAAATTTTGCAAAAAATACTTCTGTAATCTCCCAAATGCATGTGGGAAGATGTGTTATGATCAGGTGAAACCGACCAAGGAGTCGAGCATTGCTGTCTACTTTCATTACACACAGTAACATTCTGGAACAAGCTGACCATCATATCTGGAACACTAGCCGTGTGTACCTTTCCACTCCAACTGTGCACGTACTGTATTCTCTCAACATTCTGTTGCAAGATCATGGTCCTATTTGTGTCTTTCTGTTGGTAGTTATAGATGTACTGTACATTCACAGTGTGGTCAATACTCTGAAATAGACACTGCTACAATAAGGAGTCTTACCGGCAACAATCACCACAGCTCCAACCACCACTGTGAGGACAATCACTAGTGGACATAACAGCAGTTTGGTCACTGTGGAGATCAAACACAAACACAAACACACACACACGCAATGCGATAGTGATGTTTTATGATCTAACAACATACAGTAATGCATGCGACAAAGCGGTAATAGTGTAAATATAAATCGGTTCATATTAAACGGGAAACGATAACGTGAACCCAAATTAGCATAGCAGTTTTGCAAAGAAAAGAAGACCAGGGTGATGCGACGGAAATGAAATCAGACACTGGCCAGTTATTGCACACATCACACACTGTTTGTACCCGTCCTTGTACGTGTACGAGTTTGTGTATAATGCTAGTCTCTCGATTACTCACTTGGCTTCTAGAATACACACTGATTCACATTACATGTAACAGGTCATAATGATACCCTGTCTATTTATGCTTGTAATTGCACAAAGATACAAGTCTGTTCATATTTGTATGACCTCAAATATGACATAATATCAGTATTTGTATGTATTCCAGCAAGTTCACTTACAGTAATGTAACAGGTCATAATAATACCCTGTCTATTTATGTTTGTAATTGCACAAAGATCCAAGTCTGTTCATATTTGTATGACCTCAAGTATGACATAATATCAGTATTTGTGTGTATTCCAGCACGTTCACTTTATTCACTTATCCAACAACAACGACATCAACATCATCTCAGCCACACTCACCGCATACGGAGCCCCTGACGAGGCGCCTGAGGTGGGGCTTGTTGGGCAGGTAGCGGTACTTGCAGCCGAACACGCTCAGGTTGGACATGTGGTCGCCGAAGAAGCGCATGTGGCGGTAGCGCTCGCCGCAGCGGTAGCAGAAGTTGGTGTTGCACTGCGTGCAGGTCATGTGGTCGCAGCCTTCCGTCCTCTGGATGTGGATCTGATAGAAAGGTATAATATATGTATAATATATAATAATAATAATAATAATAATTCATTTTATTTAAAAGCGCCTTTCAAAAAACTCAAGGACACTGTACAGAGAGAGGCAAAATAAAACAAGACAGATAAACAGATTGTAAACAAAACATAAATATATAGAAAATAAATAAAAATAAAATAAAACAAAATACAGTTAAAGAATCATAAAGAATAGGCTAATTGAAATAGATGAGTTTTAAGTCTTGATTTTTTAAATATATGTATTTTCTGTTGGGTATTAGATTGCTTTATTTACATCATGTTTTTTGTTCAAAGATTAGACGTTTCTATGTCTCTTTTGGCTGTCTTTGTGTGTCTTAATGGGTCCTCAAGTCCTTTTATCTGCCTGTCCAGCACTTTGGTCAGCTATCTTGTTGTATTTTTAAAGTGCTCTATAAATAAACTTTGACTTGACTTGACATAATTGCAATGAACTTTAAAACAAAAGAGATGACAGCATCATCAGTTGCTGTTGCTCAACTGTCTAGTCATCTCCATAAGTATTTTTGTCGTGCTAAGCTAAATCTGTACTTACTTACGTGTCCTGCCTGGTATATATGGCCAATGGCCATGTATATGCAGATCTGACAAGGCAGATGTGGAATGCTAGCAGTTCTCGCAGAAAAAAAAAAACACACACACACACACACACACAAAAAGCAAAAATAAAAAGATGAAGCTTTTAGAGGTAAAACAAAAAACCCTGACAAATTTTTAAAAAGGATCACTGGATCAAAAAAAACTCACAGTGACTAATGCAAAAAAAAACATGTGGGAGGAGAATGCACACTGACAAACTGGAGTCTAAAAACAAACCTCAGAAGCTTGTCATTACTTCTCGACCAAAAGTATGACGATGTGCAATTGTGCATTCCAGTCGAGGGCAGTGTGGGTTTGGTTATCCCCTACTGGCGACAGTATGTTCCATGACCTGAACGGTTTCCTTAATCCACTGTGGGAAATTAACTAAGGCCTCAAAACGTCAAGACTGTAATTACGCAGTAGCCTGTGTATCGCAAAACTAGACATACTTAGACTGAAACTAGACGCGTTCTTACTCCCCCACTTCTCCTTTCTCTGAGTCAGGTCAAAGGATTCACATTCTCACATGTCCCCTGGCCTGTGCTGTCCAACCCATTCTTCAAAACCAAAGTATAATAATCCTATCGTTAAGGCTGGCTATCACTTGACTATGTCATCACAACTGAGATATAGTTAGATATAGGTTTCGGGGTTAACCCTCTTAAGTGTCGTGAAAACTAAACTATTTAAAACACTACTAAAGCTTTATGGAAAGCTGTTTTTATCGCCAATAGACGTTATGGATGTAAACAAACCACAAGCTTCCTTTTGACTAATATACCTGGCTCTCCTTCCCTATTCTGTGGTTGGGATCCCAAATTCAGGCGAAGATTTACATATGGGATCCCAAACTGTCCTTCAGATTGCAACAAGCAATAATGTGTAGTGTTGTGACATTTGTGAACAATATCGATTCTTTTGAATGATGGAAACCGAATCACAACTGGGGGAGCCACTCTACCATTTTTTTCCCGTTCATTTTTCATTTGTTTTAAAGGGACACTGTGCAGGAAATGGTCAAAAAAGGTACTGCAACTATGCTGCTTATTGAAATTGGGCTGCCTATTGCCAAATTTGATCTTTACATGAAAGTTTACTAAGTATTAAACAAATATTTTCTAGTATGGTCCAAGTATAGTCATTTTTGCAGATAAAAATGGCTATTTTTGGAAATTCAAATGGCATGAATGAAAAGTGCTATTTTTCCAGTCATAATGAATACTTGAATGAATTTGATGCTGGTGGTAAGTATTCATGAAAAAGGTAACATTATTGAATGGGCAGCATGAATTCTGGAAATAAACAACTACAAATCTCACACAGTGTCCCTTTAAGCACATACTTAAATTTGGGGGGAAAAAAACACAAGTGTCTGCCTCAGAGAGTGGCAGAAACAGTCTTTAGAAGAAGGTGGACAATGAGTTGTTGCTTGGACAAAATGGCCTCGAGATGGAATCAAAAATGCTATCTTCTTAACACCATAAATAATTGAAAAAAAAAAACCTTTTTTAAATGGCTCTTTGAAATGAACAAGCCACTATGATTTGGATCCAGTCAAAGAGCCAGAAATCCCATCTCTACTAGGGCTGTAACGATACACTCAACTCACGATTTGGTTTGTATCACGATTCATGACCTGCGGTTCGATACACCCCTCGATTTTACATTTGCCAACATTCTAATCTTTATGAATAAAAACTATGATAGTTCAAAGACAGAATAGGTTACAAGAGGCTACAAATAATTTTTAAAAGTTTCTATATAATAATGAGGATGCTAGGAAGCACTATCACTTCATATCATGTGGTTGTTTTCTGGGCAGATGGGTATCAAAACGTTAAAAGGGCGTATCACGATACTGCCTCTTTGTATCACGATACAGTATCGTGACTCTGTGTATCACGATTTCTCGGTTCGATAAAATATCGTTAGAGCCCTAATCTCTACTAATGTGGAATTATTTTATTGAAAACCACAACAGTGGGGTAAGCGATAAGTGTGTTTTTGCTCCGTGGATGTTTCTCTTCTATTATTGCGACGGCAGGATATCAGTTACATGGCTCTGTAAGCAAGTATGTGATGGCAACTAGGCTGAACAACAGCTAAGCACAATGTCAGCACATTGTGATGGAGGATGGCTGAGCGGCAAGGAGGAGAGTCCCGGTGATGATGCTTTAAAGTATGTAAACACTGCCACCACCATCACCATGGAGATGTGTTACTCTGTGTGTGATTTTTGAAATCTTTGAGTGTGTGTCTGTGTGTGTGTGTGTGTGTGTGTGTGTGCGCGCGCACACCCAGTGCACGCTCATGTTTCTGTGTGTGATGTTTGTGTTGCACATTAAATCGGCATCAGCAGCATACAGAACAAAGGGGCAGCAGCGAAAATGCAATTCATGTACTGTATTGACTTTCTGCCCTCTGCCCATGGCACAGTCTTATGACTTCCTGGGGTCGTACACTTATACTCGGAAAGAAAGAAAGAAAGAAAGAAAGTAATAGCTAGTTATTGAGTGAGTGGGGCAGGGATCGAGAGACAGATAGAGAGAGAGAGAGAGAGAGAGAGAGAGAGACCCAGATGAAGCGATAGCGAAACACGTTGTTCACCTAATCTTGGCCTGAATGGTGCTGGTGTCTGTTACGCTCCAAACCTTAGTGCTTATTTGCCAACCACCCATGTTCACACTGTGTTGTGTATTTTACTGCATGCAACCATGTGGTACCTCAATGAATCTGTCTGTGTTGTTGTCACAGTTTGCAGTAAAAAAAAATCTTTCGCTTTGCATCGCACCAACTTTCCAGTTCTTGGACGCTCAGCTTTCCAGTCTGAACATTAGGGCTGTAACGATATACTCAAATCACGATTCGGTTCGTATCACGAATTTTGACCTACGGTTCTACACATCCCACGATTTCTGAAATGTATCTCATTTGAAGCTTGGAAGTGTTATCACACTGAATCATGTGGTTGTCTTCTGGGCTGAAGGATAACACATCTTTGAAAGGGTGTATCACGATACTGCCTCTTTACACCACAATACAATATCGTGACTCTGAGTATCACGGTTTCTCAGTTCGATCCAATATCGTTACAGCCCTACTGAACACATCAGTTGATTTGAGATCAGGTGCGGGATTGGCCACCAGCACAGTTGTCTGTTGGCCAGAATGTGCTAATAATGGCTCACAATCACATGTTTTACCCACCTTGCAACGGGGGCACTTCTGGGCGTTCCTCTGGCCGTGCTCGATGACACTGGCCCAGTCCCGCAGCAGCTTGTCCCCCTTGCGGTAGTCGCGGCACTTCAGGCCCTCGTGCCACGGAGCATGGCACTTGAAGCACCACACAAACTGGCACTTGCTACACTGGATCTAAGATGAGACAAGGAGAAGAGAAGAGAGGCTTGGGCTGACATTCTCAGATTAAGGTCATGGTGGTATGATTAGGTCTGGACTAGGGATGTCAACAATTAATCGACTAATCTACTTTAGTCTGATTAAAACGGTAATCGATTAAAACAAAAAAAATTGCAATTAATGGCCAACTCGACTGGCGAGAGACCTACTGTAGATGGGTATATGACGAAGTGTGTGTGAACAGTGGGAACATTTCAATCATCTTCGGATTAAAGAATAATAAATAGAAATTAATTAAAATGTAGCATTTTATCTGCTTTCAATTTTCAGATTTAACCAGGGTTTTTGTTGGGAAACATTGAGATTGGGGGGGGGGGAACGCCAATTGTCCATTAATCGTAAGTCGATCGATAAGGTCAATGAATGAGCAATTAATGAATTAATCGATACTTTGAATCCCTAGTCTGACTCTAATTCACACATTGTTGATCATTGTGCAAGTATAGATATGACAAACTCTTAGAAAAACACATTTGGTATACTACAATGGGAACATTTTAAGTTTACCAGACAGAGCTTCCCTCATCCACCATTACATTACATAACACTTAACTGAAGCTTTTATCAAAAACGACTCACAGTTATTACAGGGTATTGGTCACAGTTCCTGTTAGCAATGTGGGGATAGGTGCCTTACTCAAGGTCACTTCAGCCATGTAGAGAGGATGGGATTGGTAAGGGTGGGGATTTAACCTGCAACCCTGTGATCTGCAGTCCAACTTGCTACGTTGCCGGTTCGACTTCCGACCCACCAGGTCGGTGGGGGTCGTAATTAACCAGTGCTCTCCCTCATACTCCTCTATGACTGAGGTACCCTGAGCATGGTACCGTCCTGCCACACTGCTCCCTTGGGGCGCGATTGCTGAGGCATAAATGCCATTTCGTTGTGTGCAGTGTGCAGTGAACACTTGTGTGCTGTGGAGTGCTGTGTCACAATGACAATGGGAGTTGGAGTTTCCCAGTAGGGCTTTCATTATACCACGCATGCCCCTATCCACTCCACTCTTACATAGTCAGACATGGAATTAGACATCAGTGTAAATCCACATCGTTAACCATAATTAAAGGGATAAATTGTCTTACATAAAAACTTTAGGGCTCACTGGTAACCCCAGCACTGACTACCACCCTGGGTAACAGTAAAGTGACATGCATCGTATTAAAGCACTACGTGAAAAAATGTTTTTTTTTAGTTTTTTTTTTTTAAGAATAAACACTTACTTTTTTTAGTTAATTAAACACACCATCACTTTGCAATTGTGCTGTGTGGAGTGCTGTAAGTAATCATCCCCAATCTATGTCGAAGAGTTCTCCAGAGTGCCAAGTCAATAAGTATATCAGTGCATGAAAACACAACAAAACTCCTTTCAAACATGACCCTACTGTGGGTGGCGACCGGGGTCAGCTAGGCTATTCATGGTCTGTTCCACGCTGATTAACTCTAATGAAATAACAATGGGAACATGAGCCTTGCTGTACCAGAGGCCGGTTCAACCACCTTTGTTTAGACTTCATGTTCAATCAACGTGCTCCACAAAAGGTGGACAAGCAGGGTCCCTCGGATCTGTATACATGCGCTACTGGCATAGTCATGTATACATGCGGGCAGTCATGGGTGAGCGGTTAGGGCGTCAGACTTGCATCCCAGAGGTTGCCGGTTCGACTCCCGACCCGCCAGGTTGGTGGGGGGAGTAATCAACCAGTGCTCTCCCCCATCCTCCTCCATGACTGAGGTACCCTGAGCATGGTACCGTCCCACCGCACTGCTCCCCATGGGGCGCCACTGAGGGCTGCCCCCTTGCACGGGTGAGGCATAAATGCAATTTCGTTGTGTGCAGTGTGCAGTATTCACTTGTGTGCTGTGGAGTGCTGTGTCACAATGACAATGGGAGTTGGAGTTTCCCAATGGGCTTTCACTTTTTACTTCTACTGGCAGGCTGTTTATACAGCTCTGCCAAGTCATCTTTGGCCTTTCAAACTCATGACAAGCAAATCTGATTACCCCAACGCTGATGTTGTTATAAGCGTCTACAAAAGTGCTATATTTTGATGCAAATAGTGCTAATCACACAGCAATGCAACCAGATGGGATCAAGATAATAATAATGATCGCCTTGGTCATCATCAACAATTCCATTTAACTGAACTGAATTATACAGCTGAGTAGATGAGATAAACACCGAAGATGGTTTGCTATAAGCAGAGACTGCAGGAGCAACTAAGGATGTGAAAGTTAAAGCTCAGACTGGTGGAGTGAAGTGGTGCTCCTGGGGACCACTTCTACATCCTCAGTAATAAGGCAATAACGTGGCAAAAAAAGAAAATCTGCTTAGAAAAGACCCAAACAACAACAAAATGTTTGTTGCTCCTTGTGAACTTTGTCAGTGCACTTAAACCCCCAGCAATCCTTCGCACCTGAAGCTGGCAAGTTCACCAGTCATCACTCCACCTGTCAAATCAATATCTCAATATACCATAAAACCAAACCCATTCACCCCTATATCACTTCCTCCATCTCTGACTTATAATGTTAGATTGAACCTCAAGAAATATTTAATCATCCCTTTCCTCTTGGGCTCGTCAACCCTCACCCACATCCAACACACGCACACACGCACGCACACACACACCAACTCAAAGTTGAACTATCCAAACATTTCCTGCTCTTCTCTATTTTTCTCCTGGCTCTTCTCCTCTGACACACTACAACGCCACCACCGCCCACCCCCACACCAACACCATACTCACAAACACATTCAGTTCCTCTCCCAAACACTTCCACTTACTCTTCATTTCTCTCCTCCTGTCTCCTGCTACGTCTCCTCCGGGCTACCTGTGCCCCCCCTCCCTTCCTGCCCCCACCCCTGGACTGAAGATCTAGCCTACCGGGCATTTTCCCAGTGGACCCACAGTCCTCAGCGGCAGATGCTAGTTTTGCTGTTTTTTTCCCCCTTGGGGACTGGCCACAAGTTAGCGGGGGCAGCCCATTGATCCACCTTCAAAATAGGCAGTGGCCAATCCTGATAAAGTATGAAAGCAGCATGTATGTGTAATGTGTGAGGGGCCGGTCCAGACTAAAAATGCCCGGCCATTTTTTTAACCCAGACCAGCTCTGCCCCACACCACCCTCCCCACCAGCCTACATCCACCTTACCACTCACCTTGTACTTATGCTCGGTGCGGTTAGGCGCAGCAACAGCAGTGGAGGGATCCTCTCCACCACCACCACCACCACTACTACCACCACCATTGCTGCTGACGTCACCGTCACCACCACCACCATCGCCGCTGACGCCACCACCACCACCACCATTGCTGCTGTCGCCATCATCACCACCACCACCGCCGCCACTGCTGCCATCGCCGGCACCATCGCCGGCACCACCGCCGCTGCGTTTGCTGAGGTTACTACTGCGGCCCTTGAGGGAGGTGAAGAGGCTGCACTGCGGGCACGGCTTGGTGCCGGCGTCCAGCCGGCTGAGCTCCAGGAAGTACTTGTACTTGCCCACGTCCTCGGCCGGCAGGTGGGCCAGCACTGTGCCCTCCTCCAGGAAGCCACTGCACTCCGTGATGGGGCAGGCGATGGCTGCTCTCCCCACGCGCACCTGTCAGGCCAAGGAAGAGGCGGATGGTTAAGTACGAAAGAGATCATTTCACGGGAAATCAGACACTTTGGGATCTCAATATAATTAGTGGAGGTAGAGGTGGTGGACTTTTATATTCCATTTCTCCCTTAATATTAGTGCCAGATTCACAAAAATGCAGTTCTGGGGTTCTACCTTGCCACTGAAATGGCACACTAAATCATATTGAAATGGCACACTAAATCATATTGAAATGGCACACTAAATCATATTGAAATGGCACACTAAATCATATTGAAATGGCACACTAAATCATATTGAAATGGCACACTAAATCATATTGAAATACGAGTCGGTCGGGTTCCAAAGACATGGCATCATGTCATAGCACATGGCATCATGTAATATCCTAAGAGGCTGAAGCTTGAAAGGTATACAAGTACAAAACACACACACACACACGTGACCATGTAATAATAACTATACAATAACAATGCCATTGTCGGGTCATTCAAAGTTAAAATGGCGATTACCAGTGAACGACGTCATTATTTTTAAAATAGATAATGAATACTTTACCATTGTGGCCAAAGAGACTCACAATAAAAGACAGCAATGACAAAATTACAGAAGGGAACAGAACAAAAATACGCTACTCTGTTTTCATTCTCAGTCAAGCCATTAGGTCTACTCTACTAGTAAGCATATGGCCCGTTAGGCCTACTCTACTAGTAAGCATTAGGGGTGTAAATCACAGCCTTCATGACGATATGATACGGTATCGATTTCTTAAATCAGGGATTTGATTTTTTTTCCCCGATACTTAAGAATTCCCCACGATACGATGCGATTCGGTTAGATTAATTTTTTTTCCAATTACTTTTCCACTACTATTGTGTTCTGGAGCTAGGGCATTGCACAGGGGCCAGCGATTCGATTCTTTTCGATTCGTAAGAATGTCCCACGATACGATGCGATTTGATTAAATTGCCGGCCGATACTTCCGATACATCGATACATTTCGATTTTATTTACATCCCTAGTCAGCATATGGCCCGTTTCAATGGTTACATGCACCCCAACCCTGGACCACATTCTCTCTAAGTTACATATCAACTGACAGACCTGACGACAGTCGTACTGCATCTTCAAAGACTATTCAACTGTTATTTGACAAAAAAAACAACAAGTAGTAGACACACTGAACTATGTCTTATTTACACTTCATGTGCTGGATTTTCCTTTAATGATACATTTCCTATAAGGTGTTTCTGTATTATTTCTTATGTATTATGACTCGGTCACAGGTCTGCGGTACAATATGGTTGTTGCAATAAGAAATTAAGAAGTTTAAGTGCAGAAGCACTGAATAGCAGCCAGGCATACTGTATTGGCTTTCTGTGTGTCACATGTCAGGTTCTTTGACATCAATATGAGTGATGATTAACACAATTGTCAATATTCGTCTGTTAGGACCAGATGGGCCCTCATATTTGTAGTTCCAAATACCATCACTGCCCAATGCCATTTCTACAAAATCAGCCCTGGAGTCGATATGTGAGCACATGATGGACTGACTACCAGTGAGTTGTTCTCGGTGTGTAATTCCGAAGGAGTAAGGCAGGAGAGAGAAAACTTCACACACAAGAGCTGGATGCAGTCTGGTAAAAACTGTATTGAAAAAGCCAAAAGTAAAGATAAAAACCGAAGACAAAGTTCCTTCCTGACTACTAACGAAGAATCGATAAAGGATAACACAAGTCCTGAGGTACCCTATTCCAGGTACTCAAAAACTACACGGCTTCTGCCCATTGTCAATGGACACAGTGGAAGCTAGACCATTTTAAGCATTCAGAGAAGGCAGGGTTGAAAGAATAAGCTCAGTAAAGGATTTTTATGTTTTTATGTTATTTATTTATTTTATGTTCAAGCATCAAAGGGTATGTTGTAGCTGTATATGATGGCAACTAGTGGCTAGCATGTGTTGAGGATAGTATGCCGAGCACTGGAGAGGTGAAACTGAACTTCCTGCATCCTCATGGACCATCTCCATCCTTCACATATTCCGATAGACATGCTGTCATGTGATATTACTATGGTATCACCATATTATTACTAGGTGATTTGTATCATGCCATATTTTTGAGTCCCATTGTCTCTGAAATGAATAAAGAACCAAACACCAGCATTTCAGGTGTTGTTCATGACATTGCAGGCTATGTTTAGACAAGGAACTGGCCATTTTAAAATATACGTTTTTTTGATATTCAATTTTTAATTTTTCAATTTATGATCATTCATATTCTGAGGGTTGTTGTGTTCCATGCTGTAGTGTAATTTCTAGAGCCAGAAAAGAGCTTTCAAATAACACCACAGACATATTTCTGTGACTTACACTGACTGATATAATCAAGGCTGAATGCGTAGTGTCCTACCCTCATATGTAAACCTTCGCTAGTGAAAGTGAAAAGTGAAAGTGAAAGCCCATTGGGAAACTCCAACTCCCATTGTCATTGTGACACAGCACTCCACAGCACACAAGTGCACACTGCACACTGCACACAACGAAATTGCATTTATGCCTCACCCGTGCAAGGGGGCAGCCCTCAGTGGCGCCCCATGGGGAGCAGCGCGGTGGGACGGTACCATGCTCAGGGTACCTCAGTCATGGAGGAGGATGGGGGAGAGCACTGGTTGATTACTCCCCCCACCAACCTGCCGGGTCGGGAGTCGAACCGGCAACCTCTGGGATGCAAGTCTGACGCCCTAACCGCTCACCCATGACTGCCCTCCCTTAATATTGGTGTCAGATTCACACAAATGCAGTTCTGGGGTGCTACCTTGCTACTAAACAGGCACAGCAAGTATGATTGAAATCCGTGTCGGTCGAGTCCAGAATTTTGAAATATATATTTTTTTGATATTCAATTTTAAATTTTTCAATTTATGATAATTCATATTCTGAGGGTTGTTGTATTCCATGCTGTTTGTGTAATTTGTAGAGCCAGAAAAGAGCTTTCAAATAACACCACAGACATCTTTTTGTGACTTGCACTGACTGATATAATCAAGGCTGAATGCGTAGTGTCCTACCCTCATATATAAACCTTGCTAGTCTGTTTCTCCCTTAATATTGCTGTCAGATTCACACAAAGGCAGTTCTGGGGTGCTACCTTGCTACTAAACAGACAAAGCAAGTATGATTGAAATCCGTGACGGTCGGGTCCCAAAGTGTCTGATTTCACGTGAAATGACCCAGGTGCGAATCCCCCCTGATCTCTCCCTACATCTCCATCCATGGCTGAAGTACCCTTGAGCAAGGCACCTAACCCCACATTTCTCCAGGGACTGTAACCAATACCCTGACAAATAATAACTGTAAGTCGTTTTGAATAAATTAAAGCGTCAGCTACGTGCAATGTAATGTCAAAAATGTTATGATATGAATCTCTTTATAAGCCCCTGTAGTCAGCAGTGGGGTTTGTGCAGACTACCATGTAGGAACATCTAACTGCAGCAACAAACATGAAAGCTCCCCGACAGAAACTCCCGCACTGCAATCAATAGGTTGTGCAAACAGCCTCGGGTCCAGGCCGTGTGATGAAGCGGGACGCAGAGCCAGCTTATGATTCTATTAGGGGAAATCCATCAATGCAAGTTCTCGTATAGCTCCATGTATAGTTAAGCAGCAATGGACAAAGTCCACTTTCCCACTCCTTACTGTGCCAACAAACACACATATTATGTATACTCTAGCTGTAGACTTTGTGTGTTTTCAGAGTCTCCTCTGTGCTGTGGGCAAATCACTGTATGCCTTTGATAAAGTGGCAGTCAACTAGCCCACTGGTCCTCAAGATGCACTTCACCATAACTGGCAGAGTACCTGTGCCATTGGACTCATTTGGCTATGACTCATGATACGTAACTTTGTTGTCATTTGCTACGTTTGCATGAGACACTATATTCGGAATGAACTCACTTAATTTCTGAATAAAGGTTGATTCCGCTTTGAAAACGTCATGTTAACACTTCACAATTCAGAATTAAATGAAAGATCAAAAAGTAAACTCGACGGAACTATTTAATTTGGAATTATAACACATCATGTAACCGTAGCCATTGTCTATCGCTAGCCTCCCCCCAGAGAAGAAAAAACACTAGTCAGACTAAACAGATACGTAAGTGAGGACGTACGAACCTACTGAATTCAAAGCAACAGTAAGTATTTTTCCCCCACCTTAAAATTCAAGTTTCCAAAACTGTTTTGGTGTTTGGGGACAGCAGTTTTGGACTAGCCCTTTAAGACAGAGTCGACCCATCTCTTCTCCGTGACCTTTCCTCTGTCTGCAGAGGGGGAGTCGTGGCAACGGCAGCTGCTGCCATGGGAGTCTGGTCTTGCAGTCGGCTCCGTGGGCAAGGTAAAAATAAGGCCAGCTGAGGAGGGCCTTTGGTCCCATTGACCTGAGTGCTACATTTAGTGCCTGATTTGAGTGGCCAGGGTGGTGTGGAGGAAGATAGACAGTGGGGATCTGTGGCAAAGCCTGCCTGGGATGGGGGGGTGTCTGAGTCAAGAGATATTCAGGCCGTCTTGGCCCAACTAAATCACTAGTTTGTCTTCAGAGAATGAGGAGACTAAAATGACGAGGACTTGAGTCGAGGAGGGAGCAATTATGCCATAAGATGACCTTATTTTTTACTCCACCGTCCCATGGTTTTGTCTATGGCCACATTTCCCTCCTTGCTTTGTCCCAGCTTGTGCATTTTGTCACATCATGTATGTAAACTGGTGTTGTGCATACATGTATGCATGTATGCACATTATGTGTGCCTATTACCTAGAAGTGCACATTGCTGTTAACCAATACACTCTAAATTGAATTGTCTACTGCAGCTGAGGTACAGCATTATACATTGTGGTATACAGTAGATCACTACATGCTATATGGTTGTAAAGAGCTTTTCACTGGTCTTGAATTTGTATGCCAGCGCGCCAAGGCGCATGCTATGCCACTTGTCACCTTAGGGTGCGCTCACCTTTCTGCCAGGTGGCCTACCTGGAGGTCATGTGATATAAGTCAACTTAGACCATTGTTCTCATTGCCTGAGGAAGATCCCTCTGTTGGATCGAAACGTTGCCATATGTTTAAATGAAATTAAGTATTTTTGGAGTTAATACACAGTGTGCAGACCGCTTCATCACACTACCTACTACTTTTTGTCTAGCACCTGGACAACTACCTGTGGATGTGCGCACCCTGCCTCCAAACACTAAAGAGCTTTTGGCTGCCAACCGAACCAACTGAAGTTCAACTTGGGCCTCACCGAGTGAGGTTGTGACTGAGGCATCCAGAGACGCTTGCAAAGAGATGAAGCAAGTCATAACATGCAGGATTACACGGTGACGAGCTGAGGAAGCGAGGGAGCGAGCGAGCGAGCAGGGTGTCTAAAATCTAACCAGCAAGAGGAGGAACAAGGAAGAGGAACAGTTTCAAACGGAAATGTAAAAGGACTAGAGATGTCCGATAATATCGGCACACAGATATTATCGGCCCGATAATAGCATAAAATGTGACATCGGTCAATATCGGTATCGGATTTTTGACCTATCAAAACCGATATAATAATGCTTGAATTACTGTACACTTTTCTCCTTAATTATTTTTCTATTTTGCACAGACGATGTTAATATTTGGAAAGCTTTGTTGCATTCGAGAATGCATCTAGTGGGGCATTACAATAGAGTTAAGCATATTTTGTTCCACAACAGCAGATTTGTAATGTTACCTAAAATTTTTATGAGGAAAACCCGCATATATCGGCATCGGTATCAGCCAATATCGGAATCGAAAATTAAGAGTTGGACAATATAGACATATCGGATATCTGCAAAAAAGACAGTATCGGACATCTCTAAAAAGGACCATAAGTGGCCATGACTGGCTGTGGAGTCCGGTAGAGAGAGAAGGGTGCTGAATATTACAGCAATACTGGGCATTCTGGGTACAATTGAGGCTTGAGTCTACACCATCTCTCTAAACTAGGAATGTAAATGATTAATCGATTAAACATTAAACATTAATCACAATTAATTGCCAATTCAACTGACAAGACACCCAGATGAAATGGGCATATGAAGAGTGTGTGTGAAGAGGAGCGTGAAGGGAATATTAAAATCACATTTGGATAGAAGAATTGAAATAGAATTCATTGAAATGTAGTATTTATCTCACTTTGTAATTTTAATTTTTAGATTTACAAGTTTTTTTTCGAGAAACATTGAGATTTCGGGGGGGAAATGCCACTTATCAATTAATCGTAAGTCGATCGATAAGGCAATCAACTAACCCTACTCTAAGTCCTCCATCTGTACCCCCTGGAAGCTCTTCATTTCCAGTCAGTCAGTCAGTCAGTCAGTCAGTCTCTCTGTCTCTTATTTCCCCCAACCACCTGCTGCTAATGTCCAGGGCCTCGTTTCCCGATAACGATGGTTCTTAGCCTTACGTGTGTCGTTAACCAGTGATCCTACGAATGTTCTTAGATTTCCTACGACTGTTTCCCAAAGACACTCGTACATGAACGCGCGTGCACAGCCTCTAAGATCATTCGTAGCGTCGCTCTTAAGGATCGCTGTCCACATATGTGGTGCTGAAGTGTACTCGGAGTGAACTGCGCTGTCATCTGCTGCTAAACCATTTACAAAATGCATGGCGTGTGTCAGTATCAAAAGTTGTTTTCTATAAGGGTGGGACTACATTTGTAGCAGTTTGCAACTATCGACAGGAGTTATTGTTGGCAAATGAAATAAAATGCACACACACAATGAAATCATGCAAAACTCCCAACTGACGGCAATAATGAGCTACGCCGTTAAGACCCAGATAAAGCGCGTGCACTTGGCTACTGCAGCTTAATATTTAAGAAGACAAGTAGGCTAGGCCTAGTTGGAGTTCCAAATTGGGATGCGCAAAGTTACAACCTCAAGGCGTTCAAGGCTTGACAACTGTCGGGAGCACGTCAGCATGCTGTTATGAAAAACAATGTCCATCAAAACTTACACATCCCCTCGCTGCCTTTTTGTTATTGCTTAGCCTACTAGAGTCGGAATAGGGAGAGGAGCTTGGCACATGTGGTGAGCGGTGCGCAAAGTACCGCACGGTCAAGACTTTCACAACTGTGAGGACATGTTTGCACGGCAGTCTGCTGTTATTAAAACAAAAAATCTACACAAAAAATCTACTCGCTGCCTTTTTATCATTTTATCACTCTTTAACACTCTTGTCTCTGGTTGCCGAAGAAGCCCCTTATTCATTTTGCCTTGTTCTTGTTCATGAAGCACCCACACAAATTATGATTGATCAAAGTTTAATTATGCCCAGGTTTATCAAACACAGTCGAACTATTTTACTACCTGTAAACTATTTCCAAACACATTACTTTTATTTTATAGGCCTACACATCCACAATTAATGTTACATTCTTATTTTCGTTGCAGTGTCAACTGTGCTGCCATGATATTTAGGCTACACTCCCGTCTTAAAACATCAACTTGAAGCGCAAGTTTCCTCTTTTCCTATGGGTGTCTCCACTGTGCCATGCCTCTCGCGTCTTAAAACAGCAATCTTATGCGCAGGTTTCTTCTTTTCCCTTCATATCCTGTGGGTGTCTCCACTGTGCCATGCCGCTACGATCAATGGGGCACCTAAGTCACGCCCTTCTACTTCCGATACATGGGGCAGGAGCTCGCAAAATTTTGAATGCGAGTCAGTAGGTGCGATCGAGTTGTCATCAACGCATGAATGCGCATTTAGACAGCAATGCACCCTGGATGAAAATGCTGCATGACGGTTAGATTTCCTGTCAAACTTCGAAATTTCGTCGACGTTGCGTTGACGAGGTGACATGTCACATGGTGTAAAACTATCGCGGGATGAATGCGGCTGCAGACAGATCTTGCACCCTCTGCAGTTGCTTATCCCCTTCAACGCTCGTCGGCGCTCGTCGGCGGACTGCCTCCGAGGTCACGCGCCCATGAACTGGTTGGTCAACAACTCACTCACGTGTGTATATGGGTCTTGTCTCACACCTCTACACAAGTTTGCGCAGGTCCCCACTTCAGCTCCTCCTCACTGCCTGTCCCCCCACTCCTCACACGTGGTGTGTTAGTAGAGCAAACCGGTGCGAGCTCATCGTCTCGTTCATATTTGTGGCCGACTTTAAATGCGCTGTATTTAATAACACCCACATGGTGACAGCAAGTTCTCGCTGACGTCCGTTGCGCAACGTCGACGCTCGCAATGAAGTCGTATGGGCTTAATGGAGCGAGTCAAGCTAAATCCTCATCCCGTTTGGCATGTGCTCTGGATTTCACATATGATGACAGTGAATTTGAAAGGTTTGGATTTGCGTCGTAAGACCACTCATTTTCGGCACGCAAGAAACGTTATTTTAGCTTTTGTGCAAAACTGTGTTGGAGACTACACTTGCGCCTCGCATATCTGACGTGAACCGAGGCACAGCCAACCCTACCGCTGCACCGTGGCTTAAGTGGCTGCACGTCGGACATGCGACGTCTGTTGTGTAGTCCAAATAATTACATATTTTTGCACATTCACAACTCAAAAATCGCTTGCCAAGTGAAGTCAACAAGCACACCATTGGTTGTTATTAATTCTGAGGCACAGCATATGTGTGATCCACGGGGAAATGCGAGGTGGGTCGGAAAATAGCTTTGATCAGTCCATTACAACCCAGTCAAAAGTTTTTCCGTTGCCAGCCCCAGAAGCCGCCCGGAAGGGGTGGAGACTTAGGTGCCCCATCTTAGCGCGTTAAGACTACTCTAGACCACTCGTGGATTGCTCTTAGAGTTACGTGTCAACCTGTGATGGTTCTTTGCTAAGTTGGCTTTGGGAAACGCTCCGTGAGCTCTACGATGGTGTTACGTGTGAACTTAAGTAGCACGTAGCGTTAAGTAGTACTTAAGGCCCTTTCGGAAACGAGGCCCAGAATCAGACCGGCAAACCTCGGGCCACATGCCTGACTCCCGAACCGCTGCCCATGACTAAATGATAAGTTGCCTGGCTGCTAAATCAAGCCCATGGAGCTTTATATGGCCTCCCAGGCACGGGTAGGATGAGAGGTGGGATCAGTAGGTGTCTTACCAGTGTGTACTACTGTGTAAACACTGAGGCATAGAACATTTTTTTCTATGACTTGGGGAAGAGCTATAATGTATCAGGCCAAGGACTATGACGTTTGTTTTTTCCTGCTTCTGGATTTCTGCAGACAAAGAAGAGTTGTGAAAATAGGCTGATCAGCCTGACTGAGATGGACATGACCTTTGACATGGAGCAACACAGCCAGCCAGTATTGGGAAGGCACACTTTTAAGGTTCATTTCATAAAATATGTCTTTCAGTCAGAAAATAAGAGGAGGAAACCTTTGGCTTCATTTAGCAAACAATTCAAGGAATGGCCACAACTCCTTAGGGGCTTATTAAGTCATCGAAGCAAGTCTTGGGACATCCATGTACTGTACGAGGAGGCCTCCCCACCCCCAGCCCCCAGCCCCCCCGCGCATGAGCCAGACTTCCAGCTATGCTGATGCTTGACGACCTCGGTAAACAAACTCATGCTTGGCGAGTCCGTAGGGACTCTGGGAAAAACACAAAGAGCATGAGCATGAGCATGTGCGCATGAGCGAGAGAGAGAGAGAGAGAGAGAGAGAGAGAGAGAGAGAGAGAGAGAGAGAGAGAGAGAGAGAGAGAGAGAGAGAGCAGTAGTGAGTGACAGTGTTAAGCTTATTGAAGTGAGACAAAGGAGTTCAGAGGAGGTCAGCTATGACACAAACAGCATCTCACTTCACCACACTGTAGCCTCTCCTGTCCTTTCCTCTCCTCCCCTCCCCACTCCTCCCCTTTCCTCTGTCCTCCTCAGCCCTCCTCTTCCTGCTGCTAGACTCCCAGGATGCGGGAGAGGGAACAAACAGAGTGACACATGAGTGGGCTCTCAGGCCCCCAGACTCCTGGGTGGGACGTCACAGTCGGCTGGTTGGCGAGGGCACAGCATGCTGCCTGTTGACCAGGGGGCGATAACGAAGCCCAGGGGAGGCCCTGAGGACCTAACCTGACTTACGCCATTCTGGCCCTCCAGTTTCTTCACACACACAACCATCTGAGTCTCGTGAAAGTAAGAATCATTTCTGAATGAATGAGCCAATCAGGATCGCTGGGTGGGTTTTTCCATCTGTGGGCGGCTGATGTTATGGATTTTTTCCCTACCTACCTAGAGAGTCATGCCGTTCTCACCTGTGCCACGGGTCGGGTTAAATGAGTAAAGATGACCCGAAAAATTATTTATCCAATCAAATGCAAGAAGTTTTAATAAGGAGCCTCCTTGGGATATTTGAAGATAGTATCGTGATGATGAACGCAAAACCATTTGGCAAGTAAGGTGACTGTGGAGTCATAGACCCGTCAGGAGAGGAGAGGAGAGGAGAGGAGAGGGAAGAGGAGCCATAACATGTGAGGAGAGGAGAGGAGAGAAGAGGAGAGAAGAGAAGAGAAGAGAAGAGACGAGACGAGACGAGACGAGACAACATCACTGGACACCTCTCTCCTTCTTGATGGACACTAAAGGGCGGGTTATGCTTCCTACTTGTGCCACAGAGTGAGCTTGTCGCAGCCATGATGCAGTTAATTTTGGTTTATGCCCTGTTTTGAAGCACGGTCTGCGCGATGTCATTCCACGCTCAAACTGCCTTCAATACAAAGAGTAAAATAGACGTGTCGGTTGTTTTTTAGATTCACAGACTCGACGACAATGAAAATGAAACATTAAATCTTTATATCACGTGTTTGATCGCACTGGCAGCCACCGTAGTAGTTTGGAACAAAGAAGTGGCTCATTTGTCGAGGACGAAGCGGAATGTTTCCTCTACCTCGGAACCACTGTTCAACTGTCCAAATAACTTCAGCGTCGTAACTTGCAAGCGCACGTGTTGTCTTTGGTTCGTGTAAATAAATCAAACAACAAAGCACGGGCAACTTATTTAATGAAGAGCTCACAGTCCGTAGACCGACGAAGGTTAGAACAAGAAAGTAGCGCTTGTTCTCGACTCTAGGACAGAGCAGGCTGGTCGAGAGGACCAATCAGAGACCTATTTTCGCCCTTCACGCCGTCGCTCCCTGCGTCGAGACACAATTTTGGGGAGGTGCCCCAGAGTACCTGCGTGATGGGGGGGGGCTTCACTCCGTTAACTGCGCGGCTCACTGCATCACGACGCAGGGACGCTGGACTGGAGGCATAAACCACCCTTAAGGCCCCACAGGATGTAGTGTGTTATTGCCTAGGCCCTAGGGCAAGCATGAGAGCCAAAGACTTAGGCCTAATGCATGCTTTCTGTAGGTCTACATTTATTTATATACATAGTCTATTAGATTTAGCTGCATCCCCTTCTTCAACTTATGCCTTTTATGTAATTGTCACCCATGGGTTAAGAATGCTGTGTTGTGTAGCTAGTCAGGAGAGGTGAGTTGTTCTGACGCCACCACTGAACGTCTCATCTCTTCTCTCTTCCGACACAGAACCCCCAGGCTGTACACCACGCACCTACGTGCCATGTCTAATCTTGAGAAAAAGAGACATTCTAGCTGTATTGTTACATGTTTTGTACATTTTACATTATATATCTACTGTTATGCCTCTTCAATTTAGCATTAAATACAATTGTCATTGATGGATAAGAATATTGTGCGTGCGGTACAGCCAGCGAGGAGAGGCATCACTACTGGACAACTCTCGTCTCCTGTCCTATCCCGTCCTCCCCTCCTCAGCACTTCAGCAGGCACTCTAAGGGTGCATTCCAATATGCGACCTTGCATCCTCCACTTGTGCTTGTGGCCTCACATTTTGCTAATGCCCCGCCTCCGTGGAGAAAACAATTACGTTTCCCCGCTGTCAGCCTAGCTACAACAATTTTTGGGGGACTATTCTTCATTCACCGTCCAGTTAGCAAATGAGAAGATGACTTTAAAATTGAGCTTTTGCGAGATATTGAAATATAATGGTGTTGTCAGTGATGTCATCACAACGAATTACTTCCTGGTACGAGGCCACAAGCACAAGTGGAGGACGTAAGGTCACATATTGGAACGCACCCTAAGCCTCCAGGGTGTATAGCCGCCACCACACTGTGTGGAAGCATGAGTGACACAGGCGATGCACAGACGTTGTTTATGCCCATGCCTCTCTGTAAGTGGGCTATTCAGTGTCAAATAAGAGTCAGAGAGAGAGAGGCAAAGAGCTTGAGGGAGGGAGGGAGACACACAAACAGGGAGAGGCAGGAAGGAAGAGTATATGAGAGAGGGCGGGGCAAAAACGGAAAATGCTTTTGTTGGTAATTACCCTGAAATGTAGCTTGTTTCTCCTTCATGTTGGCTTGTTATGTTGTGGTTCGGTGCCTCAGGGCACCGTTTCAAGCTACATTCAAGCAAGTCGTAAATCTACTTCCGGGTACCCCAGTTGTGGCAACTCTGAATTCCATGGCTCTGGCCTTGCGATACAAGACGGAAGATACATTTGCATGAACTTGGAGATTTCTCAACTTTTGGACACAGCAGTCACAATTAGGAGCGCATCGCACACTGTGCAGGAGCCAAATCTTCTCATAGAATATACTATATTCCAGTGGTTCTCAAACTTTTTGTGTGAAGTACCACCCGAGAAAATATTGAGCTCTCCGAGTACCACCTTGACAACCAACATTAGAATATCGTAGCAAAGGCCTTCCATATTCACTTTTGCCAGTCAATAGGCTACAGGAGAGGTTCATAACGGCATCAACAGCTACGGTCACATTCAGTGCAAGTTTGTTTTTCAAATTTCTTGCTTGCCCAGTATTATTCTGCATTATGTTTTCAGGTTCATACAGTTCAATATTACAAAATGTGAGACCAAAGAGACATTTTCCACTGCAACAACTTCTCCTTCAAATCAATGCACAAAAAATGAATTCTTCCAAGTACCACCAGAGATATCTCAAGTACCACCAGTGGTACGCGTACCACAGTTTGAGCACCACTGCTATATTCAATAGTGCAATGCAAAGTTGTCATCGCATCCCAGTGGATCATTACTGTTGGGATATATGCTACTCCTTGTAATCCAATGGGTTGTAAATGCAGGGTCAGGGCTTCATGGTATAGTGGGACACAGCACATGCTTGCTCTCCATCATGTAGCCTACAGTTGCCGTTTTAAACATCTTACAGTGCATAGCACCCCCCCCCCTCCCTCCCCAGGCCATATATTGTGTACACTTATTCATATGGCCCAGGGGGTCACAACAAATCTCGTTGTTTCAACATCCTCACAGAGACCTGTACGTCAGAGCATAAATTAGGCCCTCTTTGATGTGACATGAATCATGACAAGGTGGTAGTAAGATCAAACGGCGTCAATCACAAAGACTGTGTTTTATCCCCGTTTAGAGCCCAGCATGAGTATGAATGCTCACATTTAACCTTTCAGGAGCGAGTGAAGACAACATGATACATACAGCTTCTGTGTTCCCAAGATATCTTGTGGTAATAAAAGAAGGGAGGAGCTAGTCGTCATCTCACTTTCTCTGCCCCCCTGTTGTCTATTAATAGCTCCCTTCGACTAATGACAGGTTGCACAGATCAACTCTGTCTGCACCAAGCATGGCATGCCCGGTCAAATGCCCTCAGGAAAACCATAGCGGTCTCAATAGGCACAGCGCAATCACCTGATTCCCATTGTTCACATTACTCTCATTGACAAAAGACACAAAACAAAAATAGAAAAGCTGCATGACAAACTGGTTGAACCAGTTATGACACCGGCAACAAATGCTACAACTGTATATTTTTTTGGTAACAAAACACTGAAAGGTGTCTTTTTGTTATGCATGTAACACCACAAATGTGCTGTATACAACATGGTGTTGACGTCAAAAAAAATACCTGAATTGTGCTCGTCTGAACTCGACGCCCTCTTATCATCCAAGACTTTCCCACTTGGGATGAGGGTTAAAGGAAAATCTCTGCCAATTTCAATATGCTGTTGCATTGCGCACTCTACCTTTGACTTGTCAGTACTCGGTACTGCATTTTTTAAAATGTTTTTTTGAAATGTAAACAAACTCTGCCCCCATTACAATGACCAGGATTTTGGAAAAGGCTGAATAAAATATATTCTCAGGTACTGACAAGTCCAGGGTAGTGAGAGCATTACAACTGCATGTCAAAATTGGCAGAAGTTATCCCTTAAAAGTACAGAGTGTTGGAGCGTTGCTCCGTGTTTTTGTAACTGTGCTGCTGTTCTGTCCCCGAGTCAGAGTGGCTCAGCATAGCCGTGGCGGATGACAGGAGACTTAATAAGCAAGTGTTCATCAGCTGGGTCATCTGCCATATGGGTTCACAGGAGTCCAAGTCAGACTTTGGGAATGTTGAAAACACCCCAAGAGCCAGGCTTGTCTGGCAGACACAATTGACAACAATTTGAACTCCTACAAACTGGATGTTCTGTATGCATCAACCATGATCGGTCATTATTACACAGAAAATAGTTTCCCGACAAGGGCAAGGATAGTCTAGCTGACACATCGACAACAATGTGCACTTCTGGAAACTACAAACTTACACAATAGAAGGTTCCAAAGTATGGATGTTGCAAGGCCTATGCATCAGCCATGACCGGTCATTGTACAGTGAATTCATACAGTTTCACCACAAGGGCAAGGCTAGTCTAGCGGACACTACAATGTACACTTCAGGGAACAACAGCAGAAAGCTCCAGAACATGGATGTTATAACATAATATATACATAATATATGTATAATAATAGAATATATGCATCAGCCAAGCTCTGTCATTGCACCATGAAATCATGCAGCTTCACAGTGAGTGGAAAATTTCCCAGTGCACAGTGCACAGCACAGTGTAGGCCCGGCATAAAACATAGCAACGCAATTCAAAAGAAACATGCAGGTACGCTGAAGATCCTGAATGCAACTTGTGAACCTACAGTACATCACCAAGCTTATCTCTTGATCATGTTTATCGCTTGGCAACCTTTACATATCCCCAACAAGGTGGCATAGATGGCCGTTTTAGTACATTGAATTACACAGAGCTGACACAATTACAGTATTGTATGGTTACTTCTTTATGGTCCCTGGAACAGCGTGGGGTTAGGTGCCTTCAGCCATGGCACTTCAGCCATGGATGGACGTACAGTATATACATGTACACATTTCTTCTTATTGAAAAAGGGGGAGGGGGGTGTCAAACCACCCCCATCTGATTCACAGACCAACTCCCTAACCATTAGGCCATGGCTCCGAAGTAAAAGAAAGAGAAGAAAACAACTGAAGCTGGCTACGCTCTATCCTAAACCAAAAACAGAAAAGGTTTGCAACAAATCATGTTCTACCCCATCCTCCAACATGAATGTGACACTTTCACTAAGCTGTTCTCTCCTTCACCATTAGTCTAATTTAGAAATCCATCATTTCAACCAACGCTGCCTACTCTGCTCATGCTGTCTTTGTACTGAGTTGATTACCCAGATCAAGGGAGACATTTCCAGGACTTTCATCTGCCCAGCAGCCTCAGCCCCAGCTTGTATTTGTTTGTTTCGGTCCTGACAAGGGCAAATTCATGATGAGGGGAAAAAAGTCTATGGGGGTGGTGGGAGGTCGACCTATGATTTTCAGCCAATACCCCGGTTCTCCTCGATGGAATACAAAAAAACCACATCTCAGATGTATTTTGCTCCAACATCCTTAAGTCCATTTCCTCTGTGATGCTTGTCCACTTTCAAACAACACGTCCCTGACAAACACCCATTCCCCTCTTTCTTTCTCCACTCTCATTTTTTTCCATAATGCTTTCCAATCACTTTCTGCTTGGCAAAGGGCCTTGAGTTTACTCTTGTATTGATTGCACAAGTTGCTCTTTCTCCCTTGTGAGTAACTGTTGTTTTTTTTTTTCTTGCAGGGAAATTTACGGGCGTACTTCTATGTTTTCCGGTAAACGGTGTGTGAATGGAGTGCAACACTCACACATCATTCTCTTTGTGTTGCGAGAGAGAGAGAGAGAGAGAGAGAGAGAGAGAGAGAGAGAGAGAGAGAGAGAGAGAGAGAGAGAGAGAGAGAGAGAGAGAGAGAGAGAGAGAAGAAACAAGAGAGAAGGAGAAAGTGAGAGTGTGAGGTAATGTACACTGCATGTGGTGGAAGGGAGGGAGGAGGGGGTGGGTTGAAAATGAAATGAGAGAGCCAGAGAGAGAGGGCAGAGGGCAACTTGCATGTGGTGTTAAAGCTGGCAGGCCTCAACACAGCAGGTCAGCAAATCCCACCAAATATACACTTGATGCACAGAGGTGGCAAGGGATTATTAGAAAGTCTTACGGCATGTATGGCCATTTTGGTTTCACCCAACACATGGGTCAGGTTCACCGATGAGTGATTGTACGTACAATCACACACACCATACCAGGTCCACCATAACACACACCCATGACGTCGCCTCCAAAAGAGCAGCTTCAGGACAGGTTTGGCAACATTCAAGATGCCATCGACTTGTCACAGGTTGTGCAGTCAGTGTAGAAATGGCCCACACATGTCTATGGTATGGACTCAACTGTATCGCCAGACACGTTTTGCTCCACAAAGGGACTGGAAGAGGAAGTGCCACACTGATAAGGATTTCAAAGCTGCACTCCACTGAGACCAAAACCTGCAAGCCCGCAATCACCCTCCAACTCCAGGAAGCCAGTACATTGTTTCAATGTTTTGTTTTTGTCCTTACAATATTCCAACCCCAATCACCACAGGAGGGAGAGAGAGAGAGAGAGAGAGAGAGAGAGAGAGAGAGAGAGAGAGAGAGAGAGAGAGAGAGAGAGAGAGAGAGAGAGAGAGAGAGAGAGAGAGAGAGAGAGAGAGAGACAGAGAGAGACAGAGACAGAGAGAGAGAGAGAGACAGAGAGAGAGAGAGAGAGAGAGAGAGACTCTTACTAAGCAAAATCAAATTGGTGTGACAGGCGGGCGGTTACATGATTACAGTGACAACGTCCCTCCAGCCAGACAACGGGCATCGTGGTGTAGGCGAAGTGAAGATACGCCTCAGCGAGGAGGCCCTTGCTGAGCAGCAAGGGTAATGTAATTATGGGCCGGGGAAGGCAGAGCTGGGTGATTAGGCAATCAATTACAGAAACAACACGGCTACAAGCTCCCTCCCACATCCCAACAAGCCTCGGCCGTGAGGGAAAACAGAGGCCCTCGCTCGCTCTACAAGGCAAGGTTGCCCTAATCCATTCCGACGAGACGTGCCAGCGGCTGCTCACTTCAGCGGCCAATGAGACGCGCACAAAGGCAGGAAGAGAAAGCTCGGCATCTGTTGTTACAGTTGTCTGCGCATTGGGAAGAGATCCCTGATGTCACTGTATCTAGACAAGGATCGTCGTGAACGCGGGCCCAGGAAGCGCTCACTCTCCAAAGATTCAGAACAATCGACAGTAGTTCTGTCAACACAGACAGACAAAGGACTGGGAAGTCCCTTTAAAGTTACAGGCTCACCAAAAAAAGCTTTAGGCCTACCTGTAGTCATTCCGCAGATTGCATTCAACTCTGTCAACGTGTAACTTTCTTCCATAAGATGATGTCAGACAAACAAATGTACAATTTATAATAGGGCCGCCTAACCATAATAACAATGATAAGGATGCAAACTTTGCGCTGGTAGTTACCTGTGAACTGACGTATGTTTTTAGACATTCTCCACAGACAGCTTTTTGGCAACAGTGTAGCGGGTTTGTGTAATTGTCTTCCAGACAAATGCGACAAGTTAAGACAACGGAATAATTCGAATCCACGTTGTTTAGTGTTGTGGCATCCACCAGGTCGGATAGTGTAAAAGGCTCAGGATATCCTGAATGTTCTGAATCACTCTGTTGTGGCAGCGCATGCAGTTCTTGTGAGGTGTTCGATGATGTCGAAGGAATTACATTCCTATTTCCCTCTTCACCAGCATTGTCCTCGGGATTTGTGTTAATCTCATTGGCGATACAATAAACGGAGCAGTAGACGTGATGTTCCAGACCATGAACATCGACAAATTCATTAGAATTAACTTGACATTCAAAAGTTTCCCCGACATCGCTGGGCCTTCTTTCGACTTCCTGTGCTTCTGTAAATTCCGATTCCGTCTCATATTCCAACTTTATTTCCACGACTTCATGGTGGTCCGATTGTTCTTCATTTTTTCCCGAGCGTCCCATTTGCATGTTGCTAATTGTAAAAACGACATCCTCCGAGTCTCCGTAATCCTCTGCAACACTAACATTTCGACGTGATCTAGATCGTCCGAAGTTTCTTCTCAAAATATCCACCGCAGTAGTCTTTCTGTCTCTGTCCAAACTATCTTTGTTTTCAAGTCTATGCTTATGCAATTCCAAAACATTGCCTGGAACACACACTTTGGTTTCCATATCAGCCAGCACAAAATCTGTGCTGGGTGCCGCAATTTCGCTGGACTCCTCTGTTAAATTGTTAACATTGTCCTCGTCGTAAGAAATAAAGCTCGGCATCGTCTTCACGTAGGCATTCAGGACAATGCCATTATTTTCCATCACCGCCGCTCAACTTCTCATTCGAGTGTTGTCGATTCTCTTACGCAAAACTCAAACACACACAAACAGACCAAGTAGCTACTACTTCCGGGTCTCCACAACTCCGTGATGCAGCTGTCCCAGTCTAGAGATACAGATGCAGCATAGCGGCCACTCTCGCTGAAGTGAAGTAACATAAAGTGGAACCACTCAAATAACCCTGACCTGTACACCTGTGCAAGAACTTTTCATCATGTGGCTGAAAAAAAACTGAAATTGTGTGTTTTTTAGAGCAATTACGCACGACATAACAATTACGCACGAGATTTAGGCTATGTTATTTATTGCCATGTATTTCCATGATAATGCGCATTTAAAAAGTTACCTCACCAAATTCAAGTGCAAACCCTTCTGCGACACTAAAATATATCAGTAGTGTTTGGTCTGTATGACGTTTCTTTCTCTAAAGCGTTACCAAACAAACGACAGGGCTAGCCTGCGCATTTGTCGCGCCTAGTATCAATTACCAGTAAATCACTTTAAATGAGCTATGGTCTAACCAACATTTAATTATAAATATGGTTTCTAAGGCTAGGTTTGTATGGAGCAGAAATTGTGCATGGTCAAACGGAGAGATGAATCGCCTACCCAAATTAACGCTAGAGGGTAGTAGAGTAGCCTAACTATAGGCACAGGGGGGAAAGGATATCTCAAGGTTTTTTTTATTTTTAATTTCCATTAGTATCACAAAACTTTGTGGACATTTAAGTGGTCTGAAGCATATACTCACTAAAGTTGAGGTGCATTACCTACATTTGATGGAAAATACATAATGGTGACATTTTGGTCATTAAAAATCAATATCAGATATTGACATCACAATTACATCAAAACCACATTAGATTTATGTTTGTAGATCATCTGGGGGGACTTTCCTGGACACTAACGGAATGAAGGATACCGTTGCGTACAAGTAAAAAAGGTTGATTGAGCTTAAAATGTCCAGGTGTTTTTGTCAGACAGAAGTGGTAACCCTGGTCAGAGCACATATTTGGTAGGCCTACCTCAGCTATTTGAAGCTGGGTGGGGAAACTCACCTTCGCTGAATGGTGTCAGAAGAAGTGAGCTACAGCACTGTGCAGTGTGTTAGCCATGCAAGGGTCCCCCAGACCCCGGTTGTGATGGGTAAAGCATAGAATGTGGGGGGTATGGTGGGAGTCACCTGAAATGAGTACTGTAAAGTGTGTATGGGTCTGCTTCCTGAAGGGGAAGGCAGTGTAATGGTGTGACCATCACTAGGGTTGTGGGTGTGCTCTGATTATCAATGTGATGGAGTGAACATCACTACGGTTGTTGGTATGCTCTAGGTCATAGCCATGCTTCGACACTAGCTTTTATGTCATTGTGAATTGCACAACTAAAATCCATATCAACTATTATTAGATAATACATTGGTGACATAGGGTCTTATTGTCCCTTATCGCCTGCATGTCATGGTGGATTCCCTATTCATTTACAGTATGTTCTGTCCTCACCTTTTCATAAAATTGTCAAAGTGTTAAAAAAGTCGAGTGTTTCAGGCAAGCTATGACTTATTGGTTTAGTTCTGCAGTTTTTGGCCACACAAATTGCCGAAAAAATTGAACAAAGACATTAAGCCAGATTTGTGTCAGCACGGTTGCCACATTTATGAAAAGCCAAATACTCTGATTGCGTGTGTACGTACAGTAGTCAGTCA
>NC_085874.1:15521829-15544329 GCF_034702125.1 Engraulis encrasicolus | reverse complement strand
GATGGCAGGGGAAGACACTTAGGGATAGGAAAGCTTGTGTCATCAAAAAACTGCTCCCACAAAATGTCCCTAATGTCTGCAGCAGTAGTATCCTAGTCTACTTTGCATGGAACAAGTGTCTGGAAGGGTTATCAGTCAGCTCTGTTCGAGACGTGCAGGCAGGGAGGCCGGAAAGGGGAGGGGGGGCAAAGGGGTCATCTGTCCTGGGCCCAGGGAAATGGGGGGCCCATAATTGGGTCCTCATTACATGTATTGGGGTTGGGGGGGGGGGTCCCTTTCAGATGACTTTGTCCTGGGCCCAGCCAAAGCTGTGAGCAGCCCTGCGTGCAGGTTTAAAAGACAAGGTTCTGAAAGCCTTTCAGTACCACGTTACATTTTGCCATTAAGATTTCAATTCTGCAGCCGGGACAACCTTGTATTGTCTTCCACTTCAAACGCAGAATATAAACACTTATTCATCAGGCACTCAGGTGATGGTGACGATGGCCATATGATCAAATGGGTTGGCATCACATTTCTGGGGCAGTCTATTGCCTCTGATGAATAGCAATGCTGTTTCAAAACAAACAATCGTGCAGAAATTGCACATACACACAATAGTGCAAAGTAAGGGTCATATTTCAAATGTTTCACTGCACTGGTATCACTCAGTGGCTGAAGTCTACTACACCTTTGTGACATATCTAATATCCAGTATGCGTACTGTAGCTATTTCAGCCTCACAATAGTCTAATAGCCCTTCCTCACCCAAAGCAAATCACGATCAGGTTTCATACATTGTGATGAGAGAAATATTATAACAATAACGTGAGTTGGGCATTTGTTTCCTCTTTCTTCGAATCAAAGAAAAGGGGGGCGCACCTTGCATCAATTTTTTCTTTATTTTTCTGTGCACAGACGCGTTTCGGCGTGTGCCTTCCTCAGTGTGCAACAGTGAAACAATGCGTAACCAGACTTTAAATACCCACACCCATTACCACACCCCATTATCTACAGCCAATGACATGGAGCATCGGATTACTCCATTAGTCCATGCATCACAAACAATTCATTGGAAAAAAACATTTCATAAACAATCAAAAAAATATACATATATACAATAATCCAACTTGGTCCAAATTCACAGAAAACAGGTAAGAGACAATTCCTCATTCATTCCATTTGGTATGCAGGTGTTCAAATTAAAAATATACCAGGCTTCTCGCTGGAGGAGGCGGTTCTCTCTATCACCCCCTCGTGGTGAACGATTGACCATCTCTAGGCCCATGAACTTCAACATATTTGCGTCATGGCCTGCAGAATGAAAATGTCTTGCAACAGAGGATTTTTCATCATTTTTCCTTATTGCACATTTATGTTCAAAAATCCTAGTTTTCAATTGTCTCTTTGTTTTCCCCACATAAAGTAGACCACACGGGCATGTCAATAAATACACAATAAAAGTTGATAGACATGTGATTCTGCCCTTTACTTTGTATGTTCTGTTTGTTTTTGGGTGTGTAAATTCTTTTTCTGTGAGCATAAAATTACACGCTGCACAGTTGAAACATTTGAAATTACCAGGTGAAATAGGAAAGGTGGGATAGCACCCTTAAAAGTTATCAAGAAACCTGAGTGAAGCCTGCTACCTACTTGTTTCCTCTTTCTTCTTAATATATACATCCCTTAGTTGTTATGCAAAGATGGAACAACGTCTCCAGTCACCGTATTGCTGCAGGATCTGATTTAGCTGTGCAGGCAGGAGGGCATCCTCTAGGCAGGAGTGCATCCTCTTCATTCTCCATTCCGAAGGTGTGGGTGGTGATGAAATGGAACTGTTGCCCATTTAGGTGCTGTCTCCACATAGCAGGATATTTTTTTAGCAGGGTATTTTTTTCTCCTGTTAGCTGTAAACGCAACATGTGGATAAAAATAAATCCTCCATTGTAACAAATGCGTTTCAGCCCCCTCATCAGGATATTTTTTTCTCCTGCTTTTTATACCTGGATTTTAAATATCTGCTACGTGGAAACGGAAGGCCAAAACCAATGCAAAACCAATGCAACCAGGAGAAAAAAATATCCACATATAAAAATATCCAGCTACGTGGAAACAGCACCTTAGACTGCCCCTTTGAATCGAAGCATTTTGATAAAAGCACTGAATACAATATTATGCTCTTAATGCATATAGCCTACAGTAAGTAGAGGGCTACAATCCAAGGGTTACTGCTGACGTGTGATTACCGTACAAGTCACAATGTGACTGACCAGGGTCACATAATGGTCACACATTATTGGGAAGGCCATAACCTGTTTCAAACTGTGGTGGGGTGGATTTGAGGAAGGTGCAAGTATGCAAGTATTTCAATTATCTTGCATGTATCACGTTGTGTGTGTGTGCGTGTGTGTGTGTGTGTGTGTGTGTGTGCGCGTGCGTGTGTGTGTGTGTGTGTGCATGTAAACGTGTGTGTGTTGTGTGTTTATTTGAAATAGAATGAAGGCCATACTGGGGTCCTGTTCATCATCAACACTGACGATGAAAGCGGTGAAGACAAACCCTGAGGATAAATAAAAAAGTGAGATGCACACTTTCTGTTTACATTTTTTATTATATTTACAGTCATTTTTGAAAAGTAACAGAAATAGAAAATAGCTAAATCTATTCCAAAAGTAGAAGCCGGCACTGAACCAACTCAAACCACTGTAGCTCTCTGTCAGAACTGTAATGGAGTGTCACTTGTGTTGGTATTGCACAGGAAAACAAAAAATCCAAAACAAACAAACAAAAAAACCTGAAATGAACCTAGAAGTACAAACAAAAGGGCACCGCGCTGTCAGATGTGGTTACGTACAGCCTAATCTGAAAATTTAGATCATTACACTCTACTGTATTTCTCACAAAGTATACTGCACATGGTCTAAGGTCTTGTTGTGCTATTTACAAACTGGCTCTACGTTCGAGAGAGGGAGGGATGGAGGGAGGGAGAGACAGGCAGAGAGAGAGAGAGAGAGAGAGAGAGAGAGAGAGAGAGAGAGAGAGAGAGAGAGAGAGAGAGAGAGAGAGAGAGAGAGAGAGAGAGAGAGAGTGAGAGAGAGAGAGAGATGAAAAGAATGATAGGCTGGAGAGTGCTGTTTCACAAGGCTGCAGCACAAGGGCGGCTGGCTGTCTCTTGGGAGTAGTAAACGTCATCCAGCAGCAGTAGCACCTGTATGTGTGTATCTGGGATGGATACCATCATTTCCTCCACTTTTCCTTCCCAGTGTCTGTCTTTCTTGCTGCCTGTCTGTCTATCCTTTACCAATTTAATGACCATAGCCACGGCAGGGGGGATGGACAGAGGAGGGGGAAAAACAGAAAGAGATAGAAGGAACAAAGGAAATAGGAATGGCTAGTATCTCAAGGAGGGTGATAGAGAGGAGGAAGGAAAGAGGAGTTTGGAGGAGACGGGTGAGGCTTTGTGTAGTTTGGGTTTGTGACTGTCTGTCTCTGGATAGCTCGAGTTCCCACACTAATGAATGTCATACACCATCATCGAGCATCGGAAAAGACTGAGCTAAAACACTGCTTACGAATGGCAGCAGGTGAGACAGTCGTGACGAAGCCTAATGGTGCTACCAATTATTGTTTGTCAAATTCCAACAGTGCTGAGATTTAAAGGTATTCATTTCATATTATATTTTCTTTGAATGTTCCATTTTGGTCACCAATTCCTCTACTAATGGTTCTCACTGCGGGTCGGCTGCTGTGGGTTAAACCAATCAAGCGGTGGTCTCAGTCCCGTGGAGCTGCAAGTGAGGACCTCAAGGTAATGATCCACTACAACACAACGTGGCCATCGCAGTATGCTGCCCTATACGTTTTCAAGGAGAAAGGGGTTTTGCTCCTACACAGCATGGTGGGTACAAGATGCAACACAACTGCCCTTGCAACACATCCAAAAGTTCAGAAATGTGCATGTTAATGCAGATTTTTCTCGCATTGTCGCAAAGCAACTACCCGTACCAGTAACAATACAGGGGTGAGTTTCTCAAAAGGGAAGTTGTTAGCCTGTTAGCAACTTTGGTAGTTGCCAATGGGAAAATGCATTGAAAGCAACGAAGTAGCTAATGTAGTAAGCAACTTTGGTTTTGAGAAATTCACCCCAGGGCAGTTTCACGTCATTAAAGGTGCACTGTGTAGGATGGTGGGTGGTAGGTATTCACAACTATGCTGCTCATGGAAACTGTGATCTTTTCATGAATATTTAAATAACATACCCACCATAACTACCTAACTAACTTCACTAGCATGACCAAAGAACAGCTAAAAACGCCAATTTCTGGAAATGTGAAATGGCAGAAATAGAGAAGATCCACTTTTTCATGTATGACAAGTGCAATTTCCCTAGTGATAATGAATACTTTTATTCTATGGTGGTGGTAAGTATTCCTGAACAAAGGTAACATTTGTGAATGGGTAGCATGAATTTTGGAAATAAACTACTAAAAATATTACACAGTGTATCTTTAAAGCCAACAGTTGTCAAAGCGTCTTTGAGGACGACAGTGACACATTTGGTGCTGCGATGCGATGGTTGTGCAATGTCATAGTGGATCATTACCCCCGAGACAAATCTCCTGAACCCACCAGAGAACTATTGTACTGTCTGTCTTAAATCAAATCCAAACTTTACATGCTGGGCCAACAAGGTGCACAAGATAAATAAGTAATATATGGAAATAATAATAAAAAACACATTTGTGGGACAAAATGAAAATAATCTCAGTAGAATGAAAATCCACCAAAATGCTTTGTATTATTTCTTCCCCATCTCTGCCCCCCTCTCTTTGAGTATTGAAGGCCCTTGACCACTTCAACCACTTCTGTGTGACGCACGTTGGCATAGTGTCTTTGTTGCACCTTGCTACTGCCCACTTAGCGTGTGTTGCACAGCTCAGCTTGCTCTGAGAGCTACATTGGTGGTCATACACATCAGTGAGATGCACAGGGCCCAAAAATCACTCGGGCATTTTGGGCTCAAACTGGCATCTGACACATACAAACCAGTTTTGTACTACATCCTACCTGACTCAGTCCACAGCCTTTACTGAAGATGGGCCAATGGGCCGTCCCATATCAACTGTGGCCTACTCCCTAAGAAAAAAACAAACAAACAAACAAACAAAAAGTAGATTCGGCCCCTGGGGACTGTCGGCCCTTCTAGAAAATGCCCTGTATGCCAGCTTACCAGTACAGCCTCGGCAGGATGGATGCACAGACTAGCCCTGAATCTCAAATGGCGCACTTGTGCACTTGGAGCACTATGTTTCAGTGCGTAACTAATACGCCATATGCACTGAAACATGGACACTGAAGTGCACAAGCGCACCATTTGAGATCCAGCATAGGCTGTGTGGCAGACTTGGGTTGCACAGATCACTTGAGCTAATGGAATCCAGATAATTTAGCTTATTGTTATTGTCGTTATTATTAGGCAGTGTTAATGACAGTGGAAAGAGATAGCCGAGATAGGTCGCCGTGGTTCGCGTGAAGCCCTCGCTGCGAGATACATAGAGCACGTTTCACAATAAAAAGCCAACATTTCTTTACAACACTGAAGAGGAAGGGACTACCATAAATATATTATTCACTTGAACGGCCCCCAGAGTTTTTAAGAGAAGCAGTCTTCAGAGTCTGGTGTTCAATAGTAGTGCATTATCATATAATATTCCACTCAATGTGCCCCTTGCACTCTCGTCATGAAAAGAAAGAGCTTTCATGGCCCACTACTTGCTTGATGCACAGACGATTTTCGCCCAGCACAACCAACATGCGAAGCCATACATCCCTCTCTTCATGTCGCACTATCAGTAAATGTATCTCTACGAGGTGTTAATCCTCGTAACTTTGTACAGTTTGAAAGACACAAAAGAAAACAAACCCTCACTTACACAACATAATAAATGATTAGTTCCACTATAAAAAAGAGTAAACACTGCCACACGTTAAAAAAGCTCGAAGTCGAAAGTTACAACCATAGTTTCATCTTCCTTTTTTTGTTTCTTTGTTATTATTTTTTTGTCAAACGATACTCAATGCTGTCTTATAAAAAAGCACAAAATTCACATAACGTTACAAAGCAACCACAGCCGTCTGAAGGCCAACTGTTATAATGTCTACCGAGGTTGGGCTATTCCTGTCTCTCACAGATTAAATATGCAACGGATTTGGACACTTCATGCAAACAAATACAGTCAATCTCATCATAAGCGACTTTGAACAGTTTTTTTTTGTCAAGGGACAAACAAACAAAATCTGGGAAGTTATCAATGGTTACTACTACATGTTTTGACTGCTGTTGAGAACCCCACACCATATGTATCTTCATGGCGCCGTCCCAAGGTCCATGTTGTTTTTTTTGTTTTTGTTTTTTTAAATCAGTTAGTCTTGGCACTTTCAAGATAAAATACATCCATGGTAGAGCGCTGTAACAGAGGCGGCTCTGGCTGGAACATGGTCTGGAAAAAGAGTTGAGTCCCCCCCCCATACAGTGACCCCATGTTGTGGCTCAGTGGCTCGGATATGTCCATCCACCATAGCATCCATGTCCATCATTGCATTTCCTCCTTTTTTGCGATTTTGTCTTGTCTTGTCTTTCATTCACTGTTTTTGAACCACCATAGCATGACTAAAAGCCTTACGGGTCGATTATTGAACATTCGTTAAAGTGAATTCTTTCTACTCACAGATAGCACACTCCACACTCTGTAGACACAGTTCTGTCCATACATGATGGAACAAATCCAAAGGTTCCCTTTTTATTGAGTAGTTCCCAGGCACGCATGCACGCACGCACACACACACACGCACGCACGCATACACACACACACACACACACACACACACACACACGCACACACACACACACACACACACACACACGCATACACACACACACACACACACACACACACACACACAGTACAGGCATGCACATACTCTCACATACAAGCAAGCAGGCGCGCACACACACACACACACACACACACACACACACACACACACACACACACACACACACACACACACACACACACACACACACAGTACAGGCATGTGCATACTCTCATATACAAGCAAACAGGCACACACACACACACACACACACACACACACACACACACACACACACACACACACGCACGCACGCATACACACACACACACACACAGTACAGGCATGCACATACTCTCACATACAAGCAAGCAAGCAAGCAGGCACACACACACACACACACACACACACACACACACACACACACACACACACACACACACAGACACACACACTCAGAACACAACTGCTTCACTCCCACCTTCCTTAATCCGACTCCTCCACCCTTCCTCTGGTCCTCCCCACCCCTGTTCCAGGTAACATCTGAAGGAAACATATCCATCCTTGATCGCGATCCACTTTCTCTGCCACTGTTAGAGCAAAGGATGAAGCCAGGGGGAAAACCCCCAAGTTGTGGGCAAGCGAAGGGCCCTGATGCAATTCTAGTCTTGTCCTCAGGGAGGTGCTGTTGGTCCTGCAGATAATCATACTCCATAGCTCCATAGCAGAAGAAGGGATCACATTGATTAAATAAAAAAAAAAACAGGGCTGTGAAGAGATTAAAGGCCAGGAGGATGTAATAATAATAATATTAATAATAATAATAATAAAATAAAATAAATCCAGAGTCATTTGCTTGGTCATCCTTTCATGTGTTTGGGTCTTTCAGGTTAAAGTGTCGTTGCCTGGCCTTCCCTCAGATACGTTTGTAAGACACTATTAGCATTAAGACATTTAAGAAACATGACAAGAAATGTGTTGCGACAGCAGTTCCTTCATCTTATGTGATTGGTTCGTAAGGCAGCGTCTCCTTGTTATTTCGACCTGTGAACAGATCACACAGAAAACAAACAAGAATGTCAGAAAGTTGAACCTCAAAACACCATCCAAGCATGACATTTAGACATATAACCTTTACGGTTAAGACAATAGGCCTACATCCGATACTTATGCATACATGAATACATATGACATGAAACAGCATCATTACAAAACAACGAAATAATAACTGTAACACTTTACTTGATGCCGGTGTCATAAGCATCATGCAACGTGTCATAATAGTGTCATAATACTGTTATGCATGTGTCATAAACATTGTCCACGTCATAAACATTTTATGACTGTTGGCCTTAAGTGACATTCGGTTATGGCAAAGTTGTGTTTATGTCTATTATGACACTGTAATGACATGCTTATGACACCAGCGTCAAGTAAAGTGTTACCATAATAACTAACTAGTATTAGCGGAGAGGCTAGAACGAGGGTCCCCCTTAATGACTGACTTGATGCGGTAGCCTACACCAGAAAAGACCCCATCACCTTTGTGCTCTTGGAGTGAGGTGGGCATCACTTTCATTCCGTTTCACTGGTTCGTTCTGCCAAAAAAAGGTCCAATCCGCTAAAAACCTGACCTTCAATCTAATAATAGTGCGAGCGATAACATGTCTAGAGTGACGGCGAGATTTAATCCTCGCCGAGTTGAAGCCAGCTCTCATCTCGCTCGAATATACCCCCTTCCCTTTCCCTTCCCCCACACCCCCTCTGGCTTACTATCAGTGACCAGGGAAGCTGACTGGGGGGTCAAAGGGGTCAATTGTCCCGGGCCCAGGGAGAAATGGGGCCCAGAATTGGGTCTCTATTACACTGAATGTATTGAGTGGGGGGCCCTTTCTGATGGCTTTGTCCTGGGCCCAGCCAAAGCTGTCAGCAGCCCTGTCAGTGACTACAGTACCCTGAAGGACACTGTGTGTCAGGCATATGTAGAGATTATGTATTTAAAGTTTTTATGTATGTATATGTAGCATGTTTGTTCCTTGGGTTGATCTCGTCACTGTAATGCAGTTCATTGTACAGTTTTCAACACCACAAGTTTGCATCTCTATTTCGCAGACAAGCCCTGACTATAAGCGAATAAAAGAGAGGAGAGAAAGAGTGAGAGAGAGAGAGAGAGAGAGAGAGAGAGAGAGAGAGAGAGAGAGAGAGAAAGGGAGAGAGAGAAATCATGTGTGTGTTTTCTGTAATGGAAGTGCTGCCGTTCACTTCACTTCACCAGTAGAATAATCCACTCCCTTTAATTTGGAAATTACATGAGCTCCAGTCGCGCGTGTGCTTCAATCCATTTGCTGTCTGCACACTAGTCTGGCCTCTTGTCTCCAACCTGCCCCCTCTGAAAACTGTCTGGAAGACTGTCTGGTACTGTAGCCCCTTTTGATTCTTCTAAGCCTCATAGCCTACTTTGTGTTTGCGCTTGTGAATGAATGCAATACTAGGCCTATTCATCAAATGCCATTAGGGCAATTTGGTGAATACATCAGGAAAATGTTTTAAGTTACGTCCAAGTAGCCTTGCATTTTCTCAAACTCTTTCTCTTGTATTCTCAAATTATCTTCCACAGGTGGCCTTCAGTCTTGTCTTGGCATAGGAACAGTGGTCAGCCTGTATGGTGAGCTTCTTCTATCATGATACAGTGCACAGAGCCAAAAGGGCTCGCTCTTCATTGTGAAAGCGTTAAACGTCTCTTTCAACAACATTTACAGACACCATGAACTTCACATCCATTGAGCTGACCCGTACACTCCTCTCCTTTCTTTCCTCTATGTCTCTAAAAGGCTTTAATGAGTGGTGTTGGCGATAGGCATGGGCAGACAAGGCAGGCAAGACACCAAATGTCTTTTGGGGGCGCCATAGTAACGCCTGAAAATCCTTCAGAATTAGAATGTCAAGTGAAATAAAACTCAACACTACACTTCACTGACACTTTCATATCCAAAGGGACTGCAGTTATTTAGGTACAGGGTATCCGTCCCTGGAGCAATGTGGGGTTAGGTGCCTTGCTCAAGGGCTCTTCAGCCATGGACGAAGGTGCTGGTAAGGGTGGGACTTGAACCTGCAACCCTCTGATCCAGCAAGGCCAGCACTCTAACCACGGAGCCATGGCTGCCCCAATTACATTGACAATGATTATTCATAGCAAGTCAGTATAGGTGGATACCGGAAAAGAACCAAAATGACGTATCTCTGTCTAGAATATCTCTGATGCAATGTTCACACAGGCCAATTTCTAAACACACAAAAGGAAAGGTGCTTGTCAAGGGCATCAAACTGACTAGAACCGGCCCTGAGTGGCCGGTACCCCTCCTCTTGTATTCTGCCCTACAATTTCAGAACGCAGTATAATTCAAAATGTCAAACTGAGAAAAAAGGCTTTAAAGTTTCCTTTCTGTCCATGCGACTGTGTTGGAGGTAAAGTGGTGATGATACTTCCATACAATACTTTTTTATGTTGAAAATGTATGCACACAAGAAAAAAGCAAAAAAACAACATTCTCATTACTTTTTAGCTGAAAAATCATTATACTGCGCTCTGCTGTGGTATTACTGTCTACACCAAAACCACGGTGTCAATGGAGAAGCGCAGTATAATTCGCATTATACTGCGTTCTTGGCTAGTAAGACGTAACCTCCTAAAACCAAAAAGCGCAGTATAATCAGTTTTTTGCGTTTTTTTCCGAAACGGGACCAAGTTGGGCCAAAACATTTTAACACAAGAAAAAGAAGGTATTTTAAAGCCAATTTCCGGTCTAAACCCATTTTCGACCATTTTCAAGATACTGCGTTCTGATATTGTAGGGCAGTATTGTTGGAGCGTACAGTACTCCGTGCCATGAGGTTGGAGTGGGCGAAGGCAGCGGGCAGCTTTTGGGCAGCCAGTATGCCAGCCTGTGCCCAGATCAGAGGGGACACGGTGTCCTACGAGTCTGCCCCCTGTCTGAAGTCTGGCAACGACCGGCTCTATCCCAGCATGCCTCTCTCCCTCTCTCCCTCTCTCTCTCTCTCTCTCTCTCTCTCTCTCTCTCTCTCTCTCTCTCTCTCTCTCTTTCTCTTTCTCTTTCTCTATCTCTCTCTGTCTCTCTCTCTCTCTCTCTCTCTCTCTCTCTCTCTCTCTATCTCTCTATCTCTCTCTCTGTCTGTCTCTCTCTCTCTCTATGCCATTACCTCACCTTGTCCTAGCTCATGGTGACCGCCGGAGTTGTGGTGTTGTTCACCGCGAATGACCCAGCGAGATTTGCGGTTCCATTTATTTCCTTGTTTACTTGAGGAGGGGGACGAGGGTGATATTGGGTGTTCATGTGACCATATGGCAGGCACGCTCTCCTCTTCTACCCTCTGCCCAAGAAAACCTGGCACCGCTTCACAATGCCATGCGCCCTCCAACGATCCCAACCCCACCACCACCTCCACCTTCACCCTCCTCCCCGCTTTTCCGACATCACTCCCATGCCCAGGCACCTCAGCTGTGCCGTGAGGTCTCTGTAGACCATGTGGTCTCTCTCTCTCTCTCTCTCTCTCTCTCTCTCTCTCTCTCTCTCTCTCTCTCTCTGTGCGTGCGTGCGTGCGTGCGTGCACTGTGATTCTGTAGGCAGCAGCAGGGCTGCCTGGTGGTAGTGGTGGAAAGGCACACACTGTTCTTGCTCATCACCGTGTGCCCATTCTGCCCCCTCTCCAATGCCTAGTAATTGGCACAGACTGGAGTACTTGTACTCTGCCAGACCTGTGTATACTGTACATGATCCGGTTGCCCGCTACTGCTTGTCACCTCTTGGCAGGGTACTGCGAGTCTGGAGGTGACTTAAGGCAAAGATAACGGGCCTAACGGCAGACACATTTGGCAGCCATCTCTCGGGAAAACGGCTAATGATCTAGCTAGCTACGTACTGTACGTACAGGACTGGTCTGGGACCAGAAAAGGGCCGGGGTGTTTTTTGCGAGTCCCCCTACTACAGTAAGTCGAGGGCCAACAACATCTGCCCCTGAGGACTGTCTGAGTCAGCCCACTAGGAAATGCCCTGTGTGCCAAATTTATCAGTGCAGGCCTGGCTACGTAGCTAGGCCTTCCTGTTTCCTGTCGTTGAAAAGACAGCTGATAGCCTCAGTTAAGGAGGTCTCCTTACCTGAGGAGCCTTGATAGTGCTGTCAACACAAGCTCAGGAAGAGGGACATATAGGGTGGGTCTCGAGTAGGCACAGCACTTCTAGCCCACTGAAACACATTAATGCTAGCCTGATTTTAACCTACCCTCATACACTGTAAAAATAGGAGGGTTCCTCATAGAACCCTCAACTGGTTCGTGAAGGTACCCAAAGGTTCCCCGAAGATCCCCCAGAGGTTCTCTGAAGAACCTAGAAGTTAGAGGAATCCCATGGTTCCCTAGAGAATCCTTCTACAGTGGCAATTTGCCTTCTCGTGGCCAAACCTTCAAAACGGTAACTGTCCAATCATAGCATAGCAACGGTTACTAAGTTCGGGACCTCAGTCAAACAGGCCATTTTGATGAATGGAAGTCTATGGGAGAGACCTATGGGAAGATCAAATGTAACGTTGTGCCTATGGCGTCATATCAAAAGAGATCAGGCTCAGCTGTTAATGTGTAGGGAAATTATAAATGAGTGGAAGCTTATGGATTGTTAAGTCCAGGATACATTTATGGTACAATAACTGCTAAAATGACAGCCTCGTGCTGCCATTAGAGACAGCACTGTTAGCCTCATGCACTGACTTCAGTGTTGGAGGAGGTCAGGCAAAGAACAGAGGATTTGTGAAACAAAATCATAATTAACAATGACTTTGATTAATGTGTTAAGTTAATGAGTGGTGTCGTTGACTGCTCATGAGATATAATTGGGTCAATGATGTTTAAGTATTCTTGCTTGAATGTACTCCTTGTAAGTCACGTTGATCAAAAGCGTCTGTTATTGAAGCGTCAGGATGGTGCAACCACAACTGATGCCACTGCTGTATGGATTAAATGTTTTTTGTTTTGTTTTAGTGGAGTATCTAAGAAGCATATTGATTAATTATTATTATAACAATTGCTAATTGATTTATAGGCATTAGCATTGGTACTACAACTAGTCTTGTTCTACCATATTGGAAAAACTAATAACTCTATTGTCAACCAAGAGTCGGAAGTGTGAAACCTTTGTCTGTACATCAGTGAATATAAGAAGTGGAAGAGGAGGGTCCTAACCCCTGTGTGCGCGGCAGATGAAGCATTAGACCTCATCCCCCTACGAAAGCTGCTAGTCTCACCTGAGCGAGGTTTGCTTTCTGTCTGTGTTGACCCTGGTTATTATCCCCCTTGCATTGACAGTCTTATCATTTCATTGGGATTTCTAACATACACACATGCACACTTTCAAGCGCACGCACACACGCACGCACGCACACACACACACACTCTCGCTCTTTCTCTTTCACTCTCTCTCTCACACGCATAGAGTATACACACTGTCTGTGAGTCTGTCTGTCCGTTAGACACATACACACACACACAAACACAGACACACACACACACACACACACACACACACACACACACACACACATACACACACACACAAACACAGACACACACACAGTGACTCTTTGTTTCTCTCTCTCACTGCACTCTCCCTGTCGCTATAGGAAGAGATTCTTCCCTCTGTCTACACTTCTCATCTGTCTGCTCTCTCTTTGAAGGCTTTGCTGGATACTCCACACAACATCCAATTTGTGTCTGCATGAGGAGCACAACAATACAAGTGGGTGTGTTTGTGTGTGTACTGTATCTGTCTTGAGTGTGTGTGTGTGTGTGTGTGTGTGTGTGTGTGTGTGTGTGTGTGTGTGTGTGTGTGTGTGTGTGTGTGTGTGTGTGTGTGTGTGTGTGTGTGTGTGTGTGTGTGTGTGTGTGTGTGTGTGTGTGTGTGTGTGTGTGTGTGTGATATGATGGTACTTCGCAAGGCTGTCTGTGTGAAACCCTGACTGACTCGACTGTGGACAACAGGAGCAATCAGCATGAGAGTGGTGTAGTGTAGGGCTGAACAATATTAGAAAAATATGCGATACACGATAACATGACTGTTTCCCCTCTCAACTTGCCATTCTACACTTTATCATGTATAAAACATGTTTTATTTCCAACACTATTTTCAGTGTTTAGTGTTTTAAACATGGCTAACCGCACAAATACACCTAGCACGACAAGAGCAAGGCGAGCGACGGAAGTAATTGACTTTGCGCGAGTCGCGCGACAAAAGCGATTCTGGAGACTAGAGGCGATCTGCACACCGAGAGCGACAGTTTGAAGTTGAACTCTTGGCTATGTTATGCTAATGAGCTATGACGCGGTTCGGCGACAAGGCGCCACAGCCAATGACTGTATAGAAGTCAGTAACCACAGCCAATGGGAATGTTGGAATGCTTGCGTTCCGCTTCCAACCAACAAAGCAACCCACCAACTAGTCGCTTCAATCGCTCGTATCGCTCTTGCTGCACCGAAGCGATTCTCTGTCGCTTCAATCGCGTCGCGGCTGGTCTAATTGTGCAGTAATACAGAATCAACTTAAAATGTCTTTTTTTATCTTTTCACGTATTACTTATTACTTTCACTTATTAAAATTAAAAAAATAGGTATCGTAATTTAATCAACTTTTGCGATACGTGTATTGCAAGTCATGATATCGCAATAACGATACATTTTCGATATATTGTGCAGCCCTAGTGTAGTGTAGTGTCGGGAGAGGAGGCGACCATTGCACTCACATGTACATGGGCTGTAGCTGCAAATGCGACGTCTTCTGGGGCCCCTGATAACCATAGGAGTCGAAGCCGCCTATAAAGTCAACTGTGGAGGAAAAGAAACACAAGGGAGAGGAAGGGAGGAGGAAGGGAGGAGGAGACAGAGGAGGTGGAGGAGAGGAATGGAGAAAGCAGGGTGGGGTGGAGGTGGGTGGTAGGAAGAAGTGTAGACATTAGATGACTTCACGCTTCTCCATTGCGTCTTGAGTGTATATCCACAACAGGCATTTTTCACAATTGTGTTTTTTGCAAAGTGATGCACCGACTGAAATCAGGCTCAGAAAATATAATTGTTTATTCTTTTATTCATGATTTATTCAGGACTCAAGAATTGTCCACCGTCCTTGTGTTTAAAGATGAAACACATGAGACTCTTTCAACCTCGTTTATCTACCTCTAGCAATTTATGATACAGCAGCACAAATAAATCACTTAAATCTCTGATGAATTGCATATCTCTAACACAAACACAAAGTTCGGAAAATCATTCTGTGCCATTTTCTGTGCATGTGATACAGTAACAAAGACATACAATAGACAAAACACAACAGACAAACCCAGCACCCATCCCCCTCTAGGACAAAAGACAGGTTGACAATAGGACAAAAAAAACAACAACTTAAATACAGTACAATACTAAAGTGTTATTCAGTGCCAAAGTGCAAATGTGTAATTCAGTCTTACAGTTGTATCCTTGTTTAACATGGATATACTGATGGGTATGAACGATCTGCGGGCCCTATCTGTCTTAAATGAAGGCATCCTGAACCTCCTGCCTGAGGGCAGCAACTCATATGCTTGATGTAAGTGATGTGGGAAATCCTCACATATAGTATGTGCTACTGTATACAATGATCCACACATTACAATTCAAAAGTCAGCACCATAAGTGAGCAGAAGAATTTGAGTCACGGCTCAACCTTGTTAACCTATTGATGCTGGATGCTGTACGTTGAATCGACCAATGTGCCTGGAATGACATAGATGCAGCATTCAGGCTCATGAGATTTGTGATTTTTAAGTTCAAAATGTGGGTATGTTGGAGCTGAATACACACTAAATGCAACTCATTTCATGTTTGGTATGTGCTCGGCAGCTGAGATATTTAGGCTTTTATAGGCTGAGGCAGCCAAGTTTTACCAGACCCCATTAATTACTTCATAATTCATTTTTGGTCCTCGATGCCCTGGAATGCCTGGGTGGGAGGAGTGAGCTCAGCTCTAGTTTGAAACCTGCTCTGACCAACCGCCCCAAATGTGTTCGCTTGTTGGCAGGCCGTCTGGTAGGCGACTAAACCCTCCCCAGAGAAGAGTAATCAGACCATTCGTGAATGACGAAGTAATTCTAAATTAATGGTCTGCCCTGTTGGGTTAAAGCTGAGGGCACCTTAGGTTAAACTGGGTTAATAGAAGCAAACCCAGACTGCTAGAGTGCAATTGGGCAGTAGTCCGGCCAGCTTTCAGCCACTCTACCCCAGAGGATATCAGGAATGGAAAAGTGAAAAAAAGTGAAAGTGAAAGCCCATTGGGAAACTCCAACTCCCATTGTCATTGTGACACAGCACTCCACAGCACACAAGTGAACACTGCACACTGCACACAACAAAATTGCATTTATGCCTCACCCGTGCAAGGGGGCAGCCCTCAGTGGCGCCCCATGGGGAGCAGTGCGGTGGGACGGTACCATGCTCAGGGTACCTCAGTCATGGAGGAGGATGGGGGAGAGCACTGGTTGATTACTCCCCCCACCAACCTGGCGGGTCGTGAGTCGAACCGGCAACCTCTGGGATGCAAGTCTGACGCCCTAACCGCTCACCCATGACTGCCCTTCAATCGGGCTTCAATAGCAGTGTGGGCTCCAGCAAGCCAGATGCATGATGTCTTGGGCCAGGACCGTATTAATACGCTGCGGTGGCCCTGGGCACTACACCTCGCAGGTGCCCCCTAAATGAACAATATCTTTTAAGTTTGTGTCTTTTGGTGCCCCCTTCATGAACAATATCTTTTAAGTTTGTGTCTTTTGGCGCCCCCTAAATGGCTGTAGCCTAAATGGTCGGTGCCCCTGGGCGCTGTGCCACTGGCCCGTGTGGATAATCCAGCCCTGGCTTGGGCATGGGACACTCAGGAGTCCCGAGTGGCATGCTATGATGATACACCCTCCGCTAGTGGAGAAGGCAGCAAATGAGCATCACTATTACAATCCTGACTGGAAGATGACCAGATACTGCATATAAATAGAGGGAACTGGACTCACAACTCACAAACACAGATACAAATACACACAATCACGCTCACGCTCACGCGCACGCACGCACACATTCACACACACACACACACACACACACACACACACACACACACACACACACACACACACACACCACACACCACACACACACACACACACACACACACACACACACACACACACACACACTAGACACCACACACTAGACACCACACACCACACACCACACACACACACACACACACACACACACACACACACACACACACACACACACACACACACCACACACCACACACACACACACACACACACACACACACACACACACACACACACACACACACACACACACACACACACACACACACGCACACACACACACACACACTACACACGCCAACACCCCTTCTCCACGCTGGATTAGTTGCATGGGGACTGGAATCACAAGCCGGACGGGATTAGCTTGCGACCGCACCGCGGAGGCTGGAGGGTTTTATTCTGGTGCCTCAGCAGGTTCCAGGTCTACTACACTATACAGTATCTGGGGCTGGACCAGGCAGGGCTGGACTGGACTGGGGGAGAAAATGGGTCCGTGCACTTTTGGCTTAAAGGGGCCCCTCTTATGCGCAAAACTGACTCACCGGTGGGACTCGTGGGCCCACGGACTCGTGGGCCCATATTTTCAGAAATATATAGTATATATATGATTTTTTTTTACATTTCTGAAAATTGGGGCCCATATTTTTAGCAATATATAGTATATATATGATTTTTTTTACATTTCTGAAAATTGGGGCCCATATTTTTAGCAATATATAGTATATATATGATTTTTTTTACATTTCTGAAAATTGGGGCCCATATTTTTAGCAATATATAGTATATATATGATTTTTTTTTACATTTCTGAAAATTGGGGCCCATATTTTTAGCAATATATAGTATATATATGATTTTTTTTTACATTTCTGAAAATTGGGGCCCATATTTTTAGCAATATATAGTATATATATTTTTTTTTTTACATTTCTGAAAATTGGGGCCCATATTTTTAGCAATATATAGTATATATATGATTTTTTTTTACATTTCTGAAAATTGGGGCCCATGCCCGCTCTGCCAGATGGCCAGTCCAGCCCTGGGACCAGGCCACAGGCAGGCAGCGGGCGAGTCGGCAAAGCGGATCGAGAGCGATAAAGATCCGATGTCAGTGGAGTGGGAGTCGCTTTCTCAGACAAACAAACGCCAGCGAGAGATAAGCCCTTGGAATTAGACTGATCAGCTTTTTCTCGTTTCCAACCACAGCACCACAATAAAACATATTAAAGGACTGGGAGAAAGACAGTACAGGCAATTTTAGAGATATGGCGAGAGAGAGAGAGAGAGAGAGAGAGAGAGAGAGAGAGAGAGAGAGAGAGAGAGAGAGGGGGGGAGAGAGAGAGAGAGATGGAGAGAGAGAGAGAGAGAGAGAGAGAGAGAGCATGCATTGACACATGCACATGTGGAAAGGAAGAGATAGAGAGAAAGAAGAGAGAGAGGAGAGAGAGAGAGAGAGAGAGAGAGAGAGAGAGAGAGAGAGAGAGAGAGAGAGAGACAGGAGAGAGAAATAATCAAGAGAAAATGCAGTAAGATTGGAAGTGATTAGCATTCTAATGACAGATTTTGGGAGAGGTGTTTGCCCTCCTTCTCTCCATCCTCCTTAAGTCCCTAAATCCCCACAGATCTCTCTCTCTCCTCTCACTCTCTCTATTTTTTATTCCTCTGCCTCGGTGGCCACTGGGCATCCCGTTGCCATCTTATCAGGGCCGGCACAGAGGTCAGCTTAGGCACGGTGCAGCCAGCCAAGCAGATCTACTGCAGGACTTAGGAGGAGCGCATCTGGCAACCACGGGGGTTAGGCCAGTCCAGTCCTGTCTGCTGGCTCCCTCTGCCTCTGTCGGACTCTCTCTCTCTCTCTCTCACTCTCTCTCTCTTCTTCCTCTCCCTCCCTCTCTCTTTCTCGTTCTGCCCCTCTCTCATCTCCCCCTCCTCTCCCTCCCTCTCTCTTTCTCGTTCTGCCACTCTCTCTCGTATCCTTCTCTCCCACTCACTCAGTGCCCCCCCCTCTCTTTCTCTCTCTCTCTCCTGTTTTTCACTCACTCTCTTTGTATTTAACTTTGTCACTCTCTGTCTCTCTCTCTCCTGTCTGTTTCTTTCTCCTATGTTTCTTCCCCCCCCCCCTCTCTCCCTCTCTCCCTCTCTCTCTGTAAAAGGGTTGGCCATGAGTGCATATGATAATTAGGACTCTGGCCATCGCGGTGCTGCTTCCTCATCTGTGAAATAAGATCAATATAAACGGCAGAAAGGCGTACACACGCAGGCCCACCATGAATTCAAATGCCTTCCCCCCGGGCTGCAGGCCGGCTGGAGACTGTTGTGGGTTGGTGCGTTGATGCTGCTTTACAAGGGAATAATATTTAAAAGCCCAGTAGAAGCCCATATTCTGCAGGCAAATGCTATACCTATTATGTTATGGTCACCCCATCTGATGTACTTCATAACTGTTCTTATTACACAATAATGCAATGTAAAACATAGCCCTTTTTGAAATTAACCACTAAAAGGAAATATTGTATGGGATTGGCCTTCGGTACAGTAAATAGTGTATATGAATGGTAGCACTCAAAGCGCTTTACATTGTATGCCTCACAATCACAATCACAGTCACACACCGGTGACAGTGGCTGTCACGCAGCGTACCGCCCTGCCACCAGCAGCAACTTGGGGTCAAGCATTTTGCTCAAGGACACATCAAGGCCTAGAAAAAATAATGTTTTGGTTCCGGTTGCCGACCGACCCTATCATTTTTTGTGCGACCCAAACATTTTTTTTTGAGTTTTTGGAATCCTCAAAAAAATATCGATGTTGTGTGGACGGTTTTTCATATAGACAAGACACAACACGTTTCTTAATTCCTATAACTCGCCATCTCTCACTTTCTACCTGCCTGCAAGTTACTGAATTTGCATCGCATGACTATCCACATAGGAGCAACACACACGCGCGCGCGCCATAAGGGCCGCCGGCTTGATATTAGAAAACCCCAAATGTCACTGCAGAGTTGCGCACCTACTCGGTCACGTTATATGCTAATTATTATGCTACAACATGCTAATTGGTAGTCGTTGTAGCTCGTAAGTTTTAAACAACTTGCCTCATAGCGTTCTTGCAGACTAATAGCCTACGATGTAGGATAGTTTGGGAACCTGGCGAAAATGCCTGTCAAATAATAGCTTAATAGCCTTACCTCACCCGACACTGACACAGCCTGACCACCCGCCTCGAAATGCAACACACAGACAACATGAGTATCCACGATTTTTGAATGTATTGATATTGTCTCGTCGTGTTAGAAAAGGGCTTCCATTCAGTCGCGCTGCATGTTCGACGAGATGCATCACTCGTTATAGCAATACTAAAGTAGCACTGTAACAATACCTTGTAAAATAAGTTAATATGAGAGAAGGGAAATGCTTTGCCCAAGTTTTCCTTCATTCTTCAATTTACCACAAGGCTTGGTTAACCAAGAAGTCCGTTGGCCTGCGCCCGTTATTTTCTCGCTCTCTCTCTCTCTGCTTGTCCCTCCACCATTGCACAGGAGCAGGGCGCCTGTCACTGTCTCACTCTCCGCACCTCCTCCAAATAATGAAAAAGAAATGAACGATGATGTCGCCACAAATAGGCATACGACTGTTCGATGATGACCTAGGACTACTACAGTTTCCTACAATAATGCTTTAATGGCAATGACGATGTTGCCCCTCAATCACCCTTCATTAAAACATTCATATCGCCTAGGTGTCTACATCCTCGCGTAAAACAAAAAGTGAGTAAATAGAATGTTTGCAAGCCAGAACCTTCATCCCAATGAAAATATGGTCTACAACGGATGATGGAAAGTAATCAAAAAAAGTAAACGGGACATATGCCTACAGGAGTTAAAATAGCAGTGTCAGGCAACTGACAGCTGGACAAGTTTTGCCAGAAACGGTAGGCTATTACGCATCATATCCTCATTTCGGTGACGGTCAGTATAATTGGCTCATTAATGTTTATTATATTTAATTGTAACTTTAGCTGTAGGCCTCACTCCACTATCGTCCTTGGCATTGTTCAAACAACGTTTATGACGAAATCTGGCGCATGTGGGGGTTGGGGGTGTCGGACATAAAAAAAAAATTGAGAAAAAAAAATCGGGAAAAAAAAAAAAATCCGACCGACCCATGACCAAATCTGACAACCAACCGGAACCAAACTTTTAATTTTCTTAGGCCTAATGGGCTCAGGCAGAGCAGGGCACGAACCTGCAACCTTTGGGTTGCCAAACGGCTCCTCTACCCCCTGAGTCCATATGGATGAATGTTGAATATTTGGTACACGTGAATGGCATCAATTCTCCACCGGCTACAGTGCTAAGTGAACCCCACAGCAGTGCTGATTCATGCTGCATGCAATTCAAAAAAGCCTCATTCAAATATTTATCTTTGAATGAGCAAATACCTCTAACTTGGTGATGGTTTCTTGCTGCCTCCTGGCTACGTACATACTCTTTAAATAACATTTATTCAGTAATAGATTATGAGTAAAGAATTTCAGATTGCGCTGCTTTTTGACAAAATGCTTACTTGGCGAGAAGCTCTTAAAGGGGTATGCCACTATTTTGGGGCTTATTACAGTTAAAATCGTTGGCTGGGGTTTATAAAGGTGGTAAAGTGTCTTATTTTTCATGTTAAGCGTTGTCTTGCTTTAAGACAAGTTAAAAGAGGGAATATGTCGCTAAGCTAGTGAAAGTCAATGTATCCGTGTAGCATTGTAGCATGCTACATGGATACATTGACTTTCACTAGCTTAGCGACATATTCCCTCTTTTAACTTGTCTTAAAGCAAGACAACGCTTAACATGAAAAATAAGACACTTTACCACCTTTATAAACCCTGCCCAACGATTTTAACTGTAATAAGCCCCAAAATAGTGGCATACCCCTTTAAGACATAATATTTGTGTTACCTCACAACTCTATCTCTCTAACACACACACACACACACACACACACACACACACACACACACACACACACACACGTACACACACGTACACAAACACACATGCACACACACACACACACACACACACACACACACACACACACACACACACACACACGTACACACGTACACAAACACACACACCAGTGCTTGACACTAACTTTTTCGCTTACCAGCCATTTTGGCTAGTGGTTTTCCTGACTCACTAGCCATTGGGCCTTTTCACTGGCCATAATTTTCTTAACCATCATAGCAGCTTTAATGCATTATATAATAGGCTGTAGGCCCTAATAATGTAATGTAGGCTAATATAATATCATATCATATCATATCATATCATATCATATCATATCATATCATATCATATAATATAATATAATATAATACAACACAGTATAATACAACACAGTATAATATAATATGCTATAGGGCCTAATAATTAGAATTGTTAGGCCTATTAACTGGTCCATG
>NC_085874.1:15489329-15496829 GCF_034702125.1 Engraulis encrasicolus | reverse complement strand
TTTAGAGCTTGTCACGGCTGCCAAAAGGCGGTGCATAGGTAAAGACGGGAGATGAGAAATGAGACGGCCATGGACTGAATGTACAGGGCCATATTCAGACTTCATATTTTACAGACATATCATGGCGGGTGTAAAGGTATTACTTCTAGGCTCCCAATGTACAGACGGTATATGCTTCTCAATAAAGCTGCCATGTTGACTGAAATGTCAAGCAGGATGTATGGTACTAAATATAAGCTTTGTGCAGCAGTGTGTGGGCGAGACCAAGGGTTATTTCTTTGACCAGCTAAATGCATGAAAGGAAGGGCAGGTGAACTTTCTGATTTAGAAAAGGATGTTAATATTTACTGAAGAAAATACAGAACAGCTTTGATGTTAGTCAGCCAAACTTGATAATGAGTGAAGTGAAGAGAAGGAATGCCAAATATTGCTGCTGAAATGTTTGTAAGGTGACAATGAAGCAGAGGTTGGAGAGAGGGAGGGAGAGAGAGAGAGAGAGAGACCTTCAACACTCCTTTATTGTGAACCATTGTCACCACTTAAAAAATGTACTTTACATTACATGCATGTTGATCCTTCCATTCACCATAAAAGGGAGTAGACCTCTCCTTCCCCATTCCCCCCCATCACCCCCCGTACCTCGGATTATTACCACCTAAAATTAAGCTTACCACCATTACAGATTGACCAAAGTCCCTTATCTAAACACCATTTTTTTTCAAACAAAGTAACATCAGCTGTGACCTTAAAGTAGGTGAACTCAGTTACTATCCTTGCTTCAACAAGAGTCTTAAACAGGTCAGTTTGTGCCACTATTTTTCCATCCTGCTCCAGCCTGTAACATTTCCAGATTGCCATTTTGGCTTGTCCAAGTAGGAAATTTAGACAGGTGCACACATCCTTGATTCTCTTCGAGTATTTGACTCCAAAAATAAACAGTTCCTTCGTAAAAATAAAACCAAAACAACTACACACCTTTGTAAGTAAACAAAACAATGGGGTCAGTTTTGCACATTCTGAGAACACATGGAACACGGTATCAGGCACGTTACACAGCACACATAAGTTTGAGTCCTTATTTCCTATCCTTGAAAGAAAAACCCTTGTGGCCATGACACAATGCAAAACCCGCCACTGAAGGTCTCCAGCACGCTTGGGGATAGGACTTTTGTACAGTGTTCGCCATGCAGGGACAGTTGACTGGCTGACACCTAAGGAACCCTCCACCTTGTATCAGGCCGCCCTTGTAATTGTGCCCAGTGAGAGATTTTAACGAGTGTGTAATAGATCACCTTCTTCCCCACCTTGTCAAAAGACATATCCATACACCCCGCCCACGAGAGAAGGGAGTCCGTACGCCTCCCCGTTCCTGCTAGTTTGGGGGATAGTTTTACCACTGGAAAAGCTGCAGTTCCCACGCCACTGACTATGAACTCCCCAATAAAGTCCTTCAGCTCTCTTGGCAAGGAGCCCTGTAAGACCCCCAGCCACGTAGCGATGGCCCTCACTGATCTGCACCCCAGTTGCTGCGCCACCGCCTCTGGTGTTCTCCACTCCCTCGTAGAGAGATCTAGGAGGTTCCCCACCCTTGTGATGCCATTATTAAAGAAAAGGTCCACTACCCCCTGTGAAAAACCTTGCTGTGTGGCCAAAAAGGTGTTGTGGAATAATGGCTCCTCTATCCCAAAATGGTCATGGCCTCCCCTTGCCCTCCTGAACAACCCCCATATCTTGAAAACAGAACAATAGAAAGGAGAAGAACTTTTGAGTCCATTTTGTACCACCCCACTGTCCATCAGAGCCCAATGTCTATCAAGCGCCCCTCCGGCTGCCCCCCTGAGCACAGCGCGCCCAAAGGGGATCCAAGGTGCACTCTCTGAGGAGTACAGCAACCTCTGTAGTGACTGAAGCCTTAGTGCATCAACTTTTGACTGTGCGTGTATTAGCCCCTGCCCGCCTTCGCACAGCGGTAGATGCAAAACCCCTGGAGGCAGCCAGTGATGTCCATCCCAAAAAAAATTAACAAACTCTTTCTGGATCTGTCCAATTAGCTCTCTCGGAGGCTGCAGCACGGTCACCCGATGCCACAACATAGACGCTGCCAAGTTATTCACAATGCTGAGAGAGAGAGAGAGAGAGAGAGAGAGAGAGAGAGAGAGAGAGAGAGAGAGAGAGAGAGAGAGAGAGAGAGAGAGAGGAGGGGGGTTATAGAGGTGAAGAAATAACAGAGGTGTAGAGAGAGAGGGGAAGGAGAATGAGAAACAAGAGTGTGTTTGTGACCCCCGCAGGCAGGCATGAAGTGGAGCTGTTAACCTATGGCTTGAATATGACCTCTAATGGTTTGTTGGGGGTAATTTAGCCAGCCATTTGAGCTGTTCGACTTTGCATCATTGCAAGAAGCGTGAACATCCATAAATCAATGACTTGCGAAAAAGTACTAAGTGCTACCAAACAGGCGCAAATAAATACTTGCATGTAGTGACACAAATAAATAGACTCTTAAAACACAAAAAAGTATTTTTACCTTGGTGACACAAACATTGAATAACTGCACTAAAATGTCTTTGTGCTAAAACGCCACTAAAATGCCTTCTTACAGATGCTCTCTCGCATTTTGGTTCTCTCTGTCTCATTAATGAGCTTTCTGTCCCTGACATTTTTCACGGAGTAAATGTGTGCACATCCCACCTTGCTGAGACCAGGTGCAGAATAAAAGGAGAATCTGATGAAGACTGTTGAAGTCGAAACGTAAACCAGCCATGAAATAATAAAAGACAACAAAAAGGATTTTAAGTGTGCGGACTTCTCACTTCGAAAACTACAGTTGGCCTTCGTCCTGCACCTTTCCTGGGATGTGCACAATCCTCTCCCTCTACTTCAGCAAAATAACAACATAGTAGTATATCGATGACTAAGAGAAAGCCGGCAAACAAATTTCCAAACAAAGAAGTTTATTTCAAACACGGGTCAGGGTCTTCATCAGGCCTTTTCAATATACTGTTATGTTTTTTACATAACCTGCTCAGTCAGAGTTTCATGGTTGCAGATTTCTACTTTGTCACACACACGCACGCACGCACGCATGCAAGCATGCACGCACGTACACACGCACACGCACACGCACACACACACACACACACACACACACACACACACACACACACACACACACACACACACACACACACACATACTACAAAATCCCAAAGTGGCCAGCAGGTCTTGTCCAGGGGCGGAGTGGCCCACCTTTTCCCACCGGGAGAATTTTCCCCTTGGCGGCCCTCTTTAAAAAAACAAAAAAAAACAAAGCGAACATGGTTTCCTAACCAAAAAGACAAAAGCCACGAAATCTGCAGTCGTACTACATGTGGACATTAGTGTTGTCAAAATATCAACCTGAAGTGGAGAATTGTAGCCTACACCTTGATGAAATGCACAGCCAGTGGTGTAGTCTACGTAAAACGCAGGTATACGCACCCATTTCAAAATTTCAGGGATTACAGTATACCCACTTAAAATTGATTGATCCATTATTTACAATAGCACAAATATATACAGTAGACTATACACACATCAAAAAATGCTCAAATATACAGTATACCCACTTCAAAAAGTAGACTACACCACTGGAGCCATCATCACAGTCCAAAGCATTCATAGGCCTAGGTTAGGCTACATCACGGTTTGAAATTGAAATATCGTTTAAGGAAGACAGGATGAGCATGGGCACAAAGTTTTGGGTGTGGGGATTTTTAGAAGAGTAGGCTACAAAATATAGTATAGTAGCCTATAGCTTACAAAAAGTCTGTCTACATTGTGCAATAAACCCACCATGCAGCAAATAAGCCAAACTTAGCTACTTCAAACCACAACCATAAGTCAACAAAATGTATAACCAAACGGTGTAGGCCTACCTTAAAACGCTGTCTTCTCGCAGCAAATGTCTTTGTTTCTTGCAATCACTCTACTTTAATCCACAGTTTATTAGCCTACACACCCAGCACTGGTCACATCAGAATCTTGTGTGGTAATTATTTTGTTCCATTTCTTCAGACATAGGCTACATCCTAAATGTACCACATATAAATATATGTATGATAATAATATTATTTCGACTATAAGGAGATATACTGGTAGGTCTAACAAATCAAAACAAAACCCATTGCTTCTGTTAGGTGCAGTTATCTTGCTTCTGTTAGGTGCAGTTATCTTCCTTACCACTTGGTGGAGTCTGTTCGTAACCCAAGTCAATAACCACAGAGCAAGTGAATCAGGACTGGAAAGACTGTAAACTGTAACAGTCGTGTGGAAATCGGAAAATAAATCATAATTTATTCATATTTCCATCCTTTGGTAACCAATATACATATCACAGGTTCTTCAAATACTGAAAACGAAACTGTGTTACTAAGGGACTGTACGTTATTTACCGGGGGGGGGAGGGCTGGTGCGCTGGAAGTCCGGTCAAAAAAAAAAATCATGGCCCCCCCCTCCACCTCAATTTTTTTCCCCATGGCCCTCCCCCCACTTCAATTTTGTTTTCCCATGGCCCTCCCCCTACAGATAAAAAAATATATATATTTCAAATTGGTAGATGAACAACCATCATGAGAACAGTCAGAGTAGCCTACATCAAGGGCGGTTGTCTGCACTATTATGTGCTATCTTTATCAGTGGATACCTATGAGAAGCCGCAAGAATCTACCTCTGCGGCTGCATGGGATGCCTTTTAACTCCACTGTCACCAAGACAAATTGCCTTCACTATTTTTTTTACGTGTTAAGTTAAAATAATAATAATAATAATAATAATAATAATAATAATAATAATAATGATAATAAAAACTTCCATTTCAATACCAATGTCCGAGTTGTTACTACTGTAAACTACAAAGTGGAGAGAGTTTCCCCACTTCAATATTTCCCTGCTCGACAAGCAGCGCCTTTCACAAGGTAGGCTACGTTTTACATGTTCAGCACAGTAGCGAAGCCAGGGACGCAGGAACTGGTTTTGACCAGGGGGTGCTGTGAAAAAAAAAATGTTTTTTAGATGCTATTTCCTGCGTTCTAATCAATTTTAGGGTGAGGAATGGCGAATCACATCTGAATAACTTCCTCATGTTTTATGTAGCCTAAACAAGGATGGCTAGATTTAACTTTTTTTTCTTTAACATCTCACTTTGACACTATTAATGTTCTTCTTGCGGAAGTGAAACGCGCACCTGATGTGGAGGTGAGGGCTCAAGAGCAAATCGCGCTGCCTTGACAGTTTGTCTCTTCAGCATGGGCAGTGTGCAATGTGTGAAATTAGAAGAAATGCTTTGACTAGGCTATGCGATGCACTCGTGAGAGGTGACCGGGCTTTCAAATAATTTAGATTTTCTTGCAATTGCGACTGTGGATCAGGTGCATCTCGGTCTCCCAGACCGCGCATAAAAGCACGCACGCACACACACAGGCATAGCTCTACCTTCCCGAATGTAATTACACTCTGACGGCCAAAGAGTTCGGGATGTGATCGGAGCAAGAAGTAGGCTAAGCGCCAAAGCAGCTCGAGCCATTGCTGGCTATTGATACAGGGAGAGTGAGAAAGCCACCTTTAGTTTGCATTTAACGTAGGCCATTAAGACGCATTAATAGGTGGTGGCGGTGCTATGGTGGTCAAATCAGCAGCAAGAGGCAAAAGGAACAAATTGCCAAAACAGAACCAGTACAACATTCCAAAACATCCAACAATAGCACAGCCATTACACACCGCGGCAATTCAACTTTGACAACTGTGATGATAGACAAGCCAGACACACCATCGGCTGTGCTCTCCTTCAGATTCACCCCATAGCCAACTCCGAGGCTAAGCTAGACTACTTCACCAGCAACAGGCAAGACCTAGCATACCAATACACGCTTCTACGAATCCAATCTCCACAGCAAGAAACAAAAGTCACTTCTTACCTGACACGATGCACAACTTTGGTGACATTCCCTTCTCCCGTCACGCTTTAAATGTACATAATTCCTTGCTTAGTTGGTCCGTTTTTGTTCACCAAAGTGATGAGACTTCTCTTCACAACAAGTTAGCTCCTCCAATGGTTTCAAGACCTTATGATGCATGGCCAACACATCGCCGTTAATACCATTTTTATTACTACCTTGACACCACAAGCTAAACAAAACAAACTCGCGTCACTGCACCGTTCTACCAAAGTACGTCTAGGCCAAATGTCTAGGCCTAGGTACTGTTCTTTCCGGTCTGGTTGGGGTCTTTGAAGTTCTTTGAACACAAATGTAAGCACACGGCGGTGCCAATAAATAAAATCATGGCTTACCAGAGGCTGTGACCACCAGTTGACTAGGCCTACAACACCTCTCCAAAATTCCTCTGGAAATGCCCATCCAATTCGTTGTCAAAACTTCCCAAACTGTTTAGCCCATAGCCTATAGTTCACATCAGCTAGTTTGATATTTGCTCACGGGCATTTTCTATGATGCTCAATGTTCCTCCGTAGCACTAGCAATCCTACAGTGAAAGAGAGTCAGCGCGGGCAATCTACAGTAGCTGCACCTTGACTACAGATACACGCTTCAGTGCTATAGTATGCACCGGGACCTTGCATCGCAAAGCGATGTGAGAGTCAGCGCGGGCAATCTACAGAAGCTGCACCTTGACTACAGATACACGCTTCAGTGCTATAGTATGCACCGGGACCTTGCATCGCAAAGCGATGTGTTTCAGAACATGTTTTATTATTGTTTAAAATAAAAAAATAAATAAAAATAAAATAAAATAAATTCGGTTTTTTTTTTCCATGGCCCTCCCCCTAACTCCGATTTTTTTTGCCATGGCCCTCCCCTCCACCTCATTTTTTTTCATCATGGCCCTCCCCCCCCTACGCACCAGCCCTCCCCCCCCGGTAAATTACGAACAGTCCCTAAGATCTTGTAAACTTCCGCGATCTACGGTGTATGAAAATTATCAGTAGAGAAGGGGTGTGGCCAATTTACTGTTTGACACCGTCAGTGAGGTATTGCCGTCTGGTATACGGTATAAATACTAACTAGTCAGATTGGTAGCTGAATAGTAGCTGAATAGGGAAGTGGAAAGTGGGAAGTCAGTGCTTATAAGTACCATCTCCAAATTTCAGGGCCAGTTTGGAACGCAGTGCGGCCGCATTATTACATTTCACGGCCGCGGCCCACCGGGACAAGTCCCCGATCTCCCGACGGCCACTCCGCGCCTGGTCTTGTCACTCCTTGTAGCCCTTATCTGCCACAGAGCCCACTTCACGGCTGCAATCTCAGCCAGGCCAACCAGGCAGGAAAGCTCTCCTGATTGGAGAAATATCTCCGACTCTACTTCCACAGGTGTCCACTCACTCTTCTCACTCCGCTCACTCGCTCGCTTGCTCTCTTGCTCGCTTGCTCTCTCACTAGTTCTACACTTAGCGGACGAAACATGTCCCACAGAGACATGTGGGGGAAAAAGCTCTCACAGCCAAGGGGC
>NC_085874.1:15481829-15486829 GCF_034702125.1 Engraulis encrasicolus | reverse complement strand
CACACACACACACACACGCACACGCACACGCACACGCACACGCACGCAAGCAGACTCAGATGCACGCACGCAGACTCAGACGCACGCAGGCACGCACACCACCACCTGACCAGCCAAACTAATAAAACTTGAGTTCAAAGGGTTCTATTGGAAGAGTGAAGAGGAAAACGAAACATCAGGTCTCATTTTTCTCTCTTTGATTTTCTTGGATGCCTGAAAGGCCACATTAAATGCACCACCGGCTCTCTCACACACAAATGCGTCATTGTGTGTGTGTGTGTGTGTGTGTGTGTGTGTGTGTGTGTGTGTGTGTGTGTGTGTGTGTGTGTGTGTGTGTGTGTGTGTGTGTGTGTGTGTGTGTGTGTGTGTTTGTGTGTCTATGTGTTGTACATGCTTGCGTGTCATTCCCTGTCACTATTTCATTTGCTCATATATATTTCTAGCCATTTCCTGTTCTTTCATCCAATTACTCATTCCTTGTTTTTCTGTCTTTCAATTTGTTTTCCCATTATACCACTGAATTTAATATATATATAATTTATTAAATAGTTCAGCTATATAAAGTATATTTCATAAAGAATGCAGTTTGAACTGATGCTAGTGGGCTGCTGGACCAATGATGTAAAACAAGTATTGGCCATGGATAAACGGGAGAGACGAGAGAACATTATTACCTCCGCCAAGGATGTATTGTTTTCGGTCGCTTTGGTCTGTCTGTCTGTCTGTCTGTCTGTCTGTCTGTCTGTCTGTCTGTCTGTCTGTCTGTCTGTCTGTCTGTCTGTCTGTCTGTCAGTTTGTTTGTCAGCAGTCGACAAAGGCACTGAAGCGTACAACAGGAGGATGACCAGATTTCGCAAAACTTTGTTGAAAAATGTCAGCGACGGTAAAGGGAGCCTCTCTATACGTAGCCCCATCGGCTTATATGTTGGCTCTGGGAGCGCGGTTAAGTTGTCTGAATAAAAAATATATCGCCTATAATGGGTTAACCAGCTATCGAAATGAGAGAAGGTTAGCCGTTTTTGGCAACGTTTGCCAAGTTGTAAGTTGCGTTGCCTGGTAATATTTAGGCTCTTGAATATCCGTCGTATTTATTAGTTAATGTCCTGAAGTCGCTTTAGACCTGCGTTGTCTTTGAGTGAAGGTTCTGGCTAGCAAACATGCTATTCGCATATTTGTTTATGTTTCAAGCGAGGAGTTAAGAAACAATGCTTCTATGAAGGGCGATAGAGGGACAACTTCGTCATTGGCAGAAAATCAGATAGTTGGTAAATGTAGTAGGCCTAGGTCTACACATATTTCTGAATCTTAAAGTCTATGTCACACGTGTATGGTGGCAACGTTTATTTTAATTCATTATTTGGAGCAAGTGCAGAGGCGCGCGCTCTGCTGCAGCCAGCCACACAGCCCAGCTGCGGCGCATGTAGCGTATGACGAGCAGGGACAGAGGGAGAAAGGCAAACGATAGTAGCATGAAATTATCTGCGCTGATAACTATACCTAATTGAAATGCATATATGCTCTACTCGATATAGACGTAGGCCTACTTTAAACTTGTGATTTATTTATCATCACCTTGAATATTGATCCGTCAAAATGACGGACAGGCTTCAGAATTTTCCGTCATCCTTCAAAAAAATCCGTCAATGACGGACATTTGTCGGTTAACGCGACCTCTGGTTGGAAGTAACCAAAGGCACAAGTGATTAAATTTTGGTGGTGATCCAGATCGCGAACCGGAACCAGGATAAAAAAAAAAGATTCTTTGACATTGTTAGCCTAAAAATCTAGATGTAAGTAAATTGAATTGCAGGACGGGACACATTGTGAAATTCCAGTTTCTGACTTACAAAAAAAGGCAGAACGATTAAAAATAAAAAGAGGGTGTCAAATGATCTATCAAACCGCTTCCTTGGCAGAGGTCTGCACTCTCTGAGTGCACTTCTAGTATTATTCTAGTTTAAGATTTGTTAACCTGTATTCTGCTCTAAAATATGGTATACAAAGTACCAACAGCTTTGTCATACAAACAACATTACTCAACAATGAGATCGCAATCATTGCAAACAAAGCAACAAAGGGAGGATGGTTTGTTACAATAATGAATATCACACACTAATTATGCTTAATTATGCATAATTTCTCATTATGTTCCCCTTGGCATTTTTTTCTTAGGATGTATTACATTTGCGCGCGCACACACACACACACACACACACACACACACACACACACACACACACACACACACACACACACACACACACACACACACACACACACACACACACACACACACACACACACACACACACACACACACACACACACACAAACAAAACACAAATACTATAACACAAAGCTTCTGTGTACTTCAGTGTACTTGCTACACGCTAATCTGGCCTTTGTCACACCGGGCGATAATCGACTTAATGTGCCTCAACTATCGCTATGGCAACAGGCCAGAGTCTCTCATTTGACTCAGGCAGAGGCCCCATGAGGATGAAGCAGAGTAAGATGTCTTCACAAATGACTTCATCTTGGTCCTGATGTGAGTGAGAGTGTAGTGTGTGTGTGTGTGTGTGTGTGTGTGTGTGTGTGTGTGTGTGTGTGTGTGTGTGTGTGTGTGTGTGTGTGTGTGTGTGTGTGTGTGTGTGTGTGTGTGTGTGTGTGTGTGTGTGTGTGTGTGTGTGTGTGTGTGTGTGTGTGTGTGAATAGAAGGAATTGAGCATTCAGCAGAGAAAATGAGGAAGAGATGATTTTTTTAAACAATGGTGTTGAGGTACCCTGCCCAAGAATGGAGATACAGACATAAAAGACTGAGAGAAACAGTGACAGAGAGAGAGAGAGAGAGAGAGAGAGAGAGAGAGAGAGAGAGAGAGAGAGAGAGAGAGAGCGAGAGAGAAAGAGAGAGAGAAAGTATATGGAGTAAGGTGTCATGTAAAAGGTTGAGATATATAGCTCCCATTACCATCACATTCACACACTCTTTCGACTGATGTCTGCCTGTTGTCTCTCTCTCTCTCCCTCTCTCTCTATTCTTCTCTCTCTCTCTCCCTCTCTCTATTCTTCTCTCTCTCTCTCCCCCTCTCTCTATTCTTCTCTCTCTCTCTTCCTCTTGCTGTCTACAGTATCTTCCTCTCAGCCCCCTCTTTCACACACACGCACACGCACACGCACACGCACACGCACACAGTCGTAATTGTCTATCTCCCCCTCCACACATAGTACAATAGCACTGCAATTACGTGGAATTGCACTTCAGCTAGAGCAACCTGTGCTTCCTGTTTTGATCCTGTGGGGTGCACACAGCGCCGCTGACAGCTTTTGCTGGGCCTGGGACAAAACCATTTGAAAACCCCTCCTCCCCAATACCTACAATGCAATCGGGTCCAAATTCTGGGCCCCTCTTTTCTCTGGGCCCAGGACAACTGACCCCTTTTTCCCACCCTGTCGGTGGGCCTGGGTGCACAGACACCTAACAAGGCCAATTGACTCTCCTCCATGGGTTGGCACTGTCAAAGCTTATACATCTCTCTCTCTCTCTCTCTCTCTCTCTCTCTCTCTCTCTCTCTCTCTCTCTCTCTCTCTCTCTCTCTCTCTCTCTCTCTCAGAGGAAGCAGGCTCAGTTGTTTGGGATTGACAGCTTATGACATTGGTTTTTTATACGTGTGCAAAGATGGAGGATGCAAGTTTCCGTTCTTTTGTGGATGGAGGGATATGGTTGACAGAGGTTTTAAGACAGAGGGTATTTGGAGAAAAGCGGTGTCTCTGAAAACATACGTATACCACACTTAATCCCACAATAGCACACAATATTTATCACCAATCCACACCACAATACACAACACCACACCACATCACATCACAATGCCTAGCACAGCACCATGCCACCCCAGACCCCATCGCACATCACCACACCACACATCCCCAGCTTTCACTTTAAAACAAATAGTTTGGGTAAACCTTAGCCAAAGAAAGAGCAAAAAGGAAGGAAAGGTGAAGTTTCCAAACTCAAACCGCAAATCCAAAAGTTTTATTTTAAGATGAATAGCTGGTGAGCACCTTTGCCAAAAAGAGAGTAAAAAAACAGAGGTGCAGTCTCCAAACACAGACCACAAAGTCCCAATTTCGACTTTAAGACAAATAGCTGGTGCAAAGCTGAGCCAAAATAGTACAGAAAAAAACACTCTTCAAACATACCACAAATCCCAGAGTTCTAGTTCAAGACAAAGTTGGTGCAATCCTTAAGAAAGGAAAAGGAAAAAAAAAACTCTTTTTTTCTTCTCTCACAGAGGTGTTGCTACCTCCTTCCTCCTCCGCAATCTTCCCTTGCCCACCCAACCCTCTCAAACAGTAATATATATTCCTCATCTTCCTTTTGTGGCCATCATGGCCAAATTGCTTCACTGTTTGCTTTATTTCTTCCAAGATGGGGGCCATTTTGCGCTCCGTCTCTATCTCTGGAGATGTCCATCTCCTCATTCCGGGTCTCGCCGCACTGTGGGACGCCTCCTGACTACCGGCATCTACACACAATGGGCCACGAAATGAGCAGTGGAAGACGATGGGGAGAGAGAGACAGAAAGAGAGAGGGAGGGAGAGAGCATGATAATGGACAGAATAAGTAAGGGAGAATGTGGGGGAGAGAGAGAGTGTGAGCAAAAGAGGTGAAGACAAGATGACTGATAGAAAGGACATGGGTGGGGAGAGAGACTGCGAGAAAAAAAAAAGATAGAGAGAGAGAGAAAGAAAGGGGAAGAAGGAGGGAGCTGGTTCAGGTAGCCAAGCTAAAAGCAATGGCCCCGGTTGCCTTAAACAATCACTTCTTTCATCTCTCGTCGGAGCGGCCAGAAGAAAATTGGAGTGGCTACAAAGAAGCAGGAGACAAAGAAGAACAAATAGAGAAGGCAGAGTGCAAGGTGAGATGGGCTGGCAAGGGGTGAGAGTACAGGCGCGTGTGTGATGGAACGTTTTCACTGCACTGGAATTCGGTCACTAGA
>NC_085874.1:15471829-15476829 GCF_034702125.1 Engraulis encrasicolus | reverse complement strand
CCACTTTAAAACTTGTTCCAGCACCCTTGTCTGGGTGGGTTTTGAGCATTTTTTGGGGAGCTGGAAATCATTGGCCACATCTGGCAACCCTATGCAACAACTCGTGCACAAGCACTGTCACAGGCACATAGCAACAGAGTGAGCAAAAGGAGGACGCGGCAACCAGTAGGAAGCTAATGATACCTTTCGAGGACACTCTACTCTTCACCACACAGCTCGACCACCTCTCAACCTCCCACCTACCACTTCCCTTCGCCCATTAGCTATCACCTGTAGACAGGGCTGGACTGGTGATCTGGCATACCGGGCACTTTCCTGGCGGCCCAGCAGTCCTCATGAGCTAATGTTGTTGTTTTTTTGTTTGTTTGTTTGTTTTCCCCTAGCCTCTTACTGCAGATGGGGTCGCCGGCGGGCCTATTAACTATTTGCTGAAAATTCTCAACTACATCATAACAACATTGCTATGAAAGTACTGAGAGCCTTAAGTAGCAGATTAAGACATAGCCATTACAATTTCAGTGACAGGTTAAGTAAGTAAGGTTATAGCATGGGCTGACTGAGCCACTCAGAATGTAGTACAAAGGAGGAGGGGGGTCTTGTGCGAAGGGCTGGTCAAAATGGCACATTTTTCTGTTCGCCTGTTGCCCATCTGTGACCCATTCATTGTTGGTGAGTAAACCTCGCTTTGTCTTGTGGGAGACTATGTGAAGTTACAACTGTAGTCTTGTGAATGTTGCCACTGTATAGGCCTAGTGTAGTTGATTGTCCAAGTAGCGAGAAGGAAAGACAGGAAGAATTGTCATCGGAGAGTGTGTGGGAAAAAGAAACCATTTGGCGTCCATTGGTTTCCTCTCTGCTCTCTTTGTCAGTGCTGTGGCGTATGCCATCAGCAGACCACCAAGACAACATTAGCTCATGCTTCAGAGATAATGAGTCGCGGGGATGTAGGTGATGTAATTAAGGATGCAGCGAGAGGGGAATGAAATGGGCTAGACAGGCTGACAGGCAGTCGTAGCGGAAGTGGTCGTAGTAATGGTATTCAGAGGAGGTGGAGATGGTGAGAGTGGGTGGGTGTGTATTTGTGTGTTTCGGTCTGTGTGTGTGTGTGTGTGTGTGTGTGTGTGTGTGTGTGTGTGTGTGTGTGTGTGTGTGTGTGTGTGTGTGTGTGTGTGTGTGTGTGTGTGTGTGTGTGTGTGTGTGTGATTAAAACCAGCATGATAAGATTAAGTGTGTATGGGGTAGGGGTTACCAGTTACCAGATAAGGCATGGGTGAGCGGTTAAGGCGTCAGACTTGCATCCCAGAGGTTGCCGGTTCGACTCCCGACTCGCCAGGTTGGTGGGGGGAGTAATCAACCAGTGCTCTCCCCCATCCTCCTCCATGACTGAGGTACCCTGAGCATGGTACCGTCCCACCGCACTGCTCCCCATGGGGCGCCACTGAGGGCTGCCCCCTTGCACGGGTGAGGCATAAATGCGATTTCATTGTGTGCAATGTTCCCTTGTGTGCTGTGGAGTGCTGTGTCACAATGACAATGGGAGTTAGAGTTTCCCAATGGACTTTCACTTTCACTTTCACTTAAAGGTGGGCTTCGTTTCCGCTAGTGGTTTGTGCAACCTGGCTTAGCATGCCTGCTTCTTGTGCTTGTGGCGCAGTCATCTCCCCAAATAGCGTGTGTACACTGACGCATTGACACGCTGGGAACACACTCAGCGAAACAATCTGGCGAACATCACGATAACAGGATCTCTGTGTGTGTGTGTGTGTGTGTGTGTGTGTGTGTGTGTGTGTGTGTGTGTGTGTGTGTGTGTGTGTGTGGGTAGGTGCAGCATCAAACAGCTTTTTCCCAATCACTCCCAATCACACACAACCACACAGAAAATGACTTATGGTTGCGTAGGAATTTGCAATATGGCAACACCAAATGCAAAAAGAGAAGCATTGAGAACAAAAGTGTGAGGCCTATGGACGAGTATGGTGTGTGTGTGTGTGTGTGTGTGTGTGTGTGTGTGTGTGTGTGTGTGTGTGTGTGTGTGTGTGTGTGTGTGTGTGTGTGTGTGTGTGTGTGTGTGTGTGTGTGTGTGTGTGTGTGTGTGTGTGTGTGTGTGTGTGTGTGCATCTATAAGTGATAGAAATTGAATGAGTGAGGGAAGGAGGAAGGGGGAGGGTGAAGGAGAAGGAGAGAGATATTGAGATGTGATTTTAAGACTTCGTCATCCTCGCAAGAACAGCAAGCCCTCTTCTGTCTGACTCACATATTTGCTTACCGTGGGTGTCCTCATTAAAACCACGCCGCCATTTAATTATTCCCCGACTATGTTGAGTCGCGACAGCGAGCGAGAAGGAGAAAGAGTGAGAGAGAGAGGCTTTCCTCATGGCGTAATGACGTGAGCAGGGATGGCCTTTGTGTGAACGAGACGTGTAGGACTCACGGTACAATCGAGTCAAGAGGATTGATGGCCGTGTAGACACACACATAGCGCATTCAGGCCGACTGAGAACGGTGCTGGAGCCCGTTCCCGCACCTAACCGCGAACCGGCCGTCGTGTTCGTGCCACAGATATTAGCATTCGCGAACCGGAATGTTGGTTAGCCAATGCGAACCGCAAAATACTTGTTTGTTCTCCATGAACCGTCACCATCAGCAGGTTCATGGGTAACACAGTCACGTGCAGAAAAAGTTCAGAGCCTAATATGAACACGAGTGGTTCACAGGTAAGCATTGTAGCGCATGAGGTATGAGGTTTTCATTACACTGTATGCATTGGGTAGACAATGCTATCGGAGGCTTTTTACACACATACAGAACATGCAGACCAAGTCCACAGCTGGACTGGAGGAGAAATATTAGCAATACAGGACTCACTCACTTTTTTTTACATTTCTGAAAATAGGGGCCCACGAGGGCGCAAGGCCCACCGGGAAAGGCCTGATATGCCAGATGGCCAGTCCATCCCTGACCAAGTCTATCTGCCAAACAGCGAGGGTGATGACAACAAATCTCTCAGATGCCTCCTTTGTAATCTTCTCCTAATTATGTTGTGGTGAGAGAGAGGTGAATGGACTGAACTGGCAAGGGATCCAGATCGAGATCGAGCCGTCACCATTGTTTCTTCACAGTGTTGGGGCCCTTTCAACACTCTATGCTCCCATACTAGATGCGGCACAATTAATTAAACCAGCGAGGTTATGTTCATTAACAGATATGAGATGGGGAAATTATGGCTTGGCACACGTTTCAGAGTTGTCAGCAGACTGTGTATATTGACATGATGAACGAGGATGCCAAACACGCCTAAAATGTGCCGATGATATTGTATGCTTGTTTGGAACAGGGCAACGCAGGAGGAAAATAAAGACAGAACGAAAGAATACAGGGAGGAAGAGAAGGGAAGAAAAGCCACAAAGTGAGAGGGTTGTCACTGCAGATAGTGTATCAGCATCTCTTTTTATGCTTCCATTTTGGAGGGAATACAATAGATAAAATGCTCTCTTTTTCTTTCACTCTGTCCTCTAACTGTGTATTGTGAATTGTTGATTTGTTGGCTAGTCCCAAGATGCCAGTGTGAATTCTACACTCACTGATGCATGCATGCACAGTGGAGAAGCTCACCACAAAAGCTGACGCCACGTGAGTCTTCCCATAATTCCTTGCAGTGAGTGACTTCCACCTCTGCTCAATATAGACATGACTTAAACTTACTGCAACACACTTTTTGGAGCTTAACAGATGTTAACAGGTCAACTTTCCAAAAATAAAAAACGTAATAAATATAAAACATGAAATAAGAATTAGAGCTGAAGATATCTCTGAATGGAAGAGACAAAACGAAAGACAATTTCTCAAAAGAACAATGAAGTCCAGTTGCTAACAAATAAACTTTTTTAACTGACGGGAGGTGGATGAAGGAAAATCTTTTCCTCCCTCTGCTCCATTTGGTATTTGGTATTTTTGCTAGAGTTGTTTGTCAGGTAACTAGTATAACTGTGTGTGTGTATGTGTGTGTGTGTGTGTGTGTGTGTGTGTGTGTGTGTGTGTGTGTGTGTGTGTGTGTGTGTGTGTGTGTGTGTGTGTGTGTGTGTGTGTGTGTGTGTGTGTGTGTGTGTGTGTGTGTGTGTGTGTGTGTGTGTGAGAGAGAGATAGAGTGCGCATGTGCTTATGTGTGTGTCCGTGTGCGTGAGTGTGTGTGTGGTGTGCGTGTGTGTGTGCGCGTGTGTGTGCGTACAGTGCATGCGTGCGTGCGTGCGTGCGTGCGTAAGCTAACTAGGTTACTAAGGAGGCTGCATCATTACCACAACAGGGTCACCACCATGGTCACGGGCGCATAGCAACAGGAGCAAAGGAGGACGAGGCTAACAGGAAGGAAGCTAATGAGGCCACTCGTCTCTCTTCACACCCTCATGCATGTCTAGATGTAACACCTTGACCACCTACACAGCACACCAGTCATGGTTTTTTTTTAATTGAAAGCGACGACACCGTGCATGAAAATGAATTTGGAGTATCTTCAGCCATGTTTGTGGTTGGTCTGACAGGAAATTCTTTCTTAGAGGAGGAAAACCAACACACACCAGAGGTTTCGAGGTGCAGGTATCGGGTACTAATTCACTTCAGAGGGGAAGATAGCCTACCGCACACTGGACAAGAGTGTACGGTATCTTCCCCTCTGAAGGAAATATTTAATGTCTTCAATTCATGCCGTAATGAAAAAAATGCCACATCAAAGCATAGTTGCCCTAAGGTAACAAAGACTAGTACAATTGTATTTTTTGACTCAACAACACACATGGGTTTGCTACGTGAATCCCCTCTTAAAAGCCGCACAAGGCTAGATTGAGACCACACACAATCGGATCCTGCTTAGATTTTCTGATTATTTTCCGGAGAGCAGGGGAAAGGGGGACAGGAAGGGGAGGGGGGTAAGTAGGAGAACTTAATTCAATCATTGTCATATCGATCCTGGCCCTTAACTGCCACTCTGTTAGATACAGTGTCATCGG
>NC_085874.1:15459329-15466829 GCF_034702125.1 Engraulis encrasicolus | reverse complement strand
TCCCACCTGGGAAACTCTAACTCCCATTGTCACTGTGACACAGCACTCCACAGCACACAAGTGCACACTGCACACACTGTATTTTGTATCTGCTAGTGATGTTGGCTATGATTATGTCGTTGTTTGTAAGTCGCTTTGGTTATGAAGTGTCTGCCAAATGCAATGTAATGTTATGGAACTTAACAAAATTGCATTTATGCCTCACCCGGGCCGTGCAAGGTGGCAGCCCCCCATGGGTCCTCAAGGGAGCAGTGTGGTGTGACAGTACCATGCTCAGGGTACCTCAGTCATGGCACTGGTTAATTACTCCCCCCACCCACCTGGCGGGTCGGAAGTCTGACGCCCTAACCACTTACCAATGGCTGCCCTAAAAGTGTTTTTGAACTCTATTTTCAGCCTTTTTTTCTATTGCTCTCTATCTCTTTACCTCTCTTCCTCTCTGTAGTCCTTCCTGGACACTCAAAGATGCTTAACAGACCACATAAAAACACAATTAAATTACATAAATAAATTACAACAACAAAACATGAAGCATACAAAGCTATGGAAGGCTTTATGTCCCTAGTGTTGATGGAGCTTCATGGTGTGGTGGAGTCGTTTGAAAACCTATGATGAGAGCAGCAATGAAATGCCATAGGATACAAAAATCCAGAACTCGCGGGTGACAGCTCACATTTTTAAGGAACGTGAACCAAAACTGACGCTTTAATTTTTAATATTTGGATAATATGACAAATATGAGAAGACAGTGGGAAATAATTTAAAATAAGAGAATTTCATGGGGAAAAAACAGGGGGGTTGACAGGTATGCCTCTGGTGTCCTCCCATTCCACAACAAAGGGACAATCAATTGCTGTTCAAAATATGTGACTGGACAGTGCAGGGCAGCAGGGTCAAGCTCTGAGAAGCTTCTGCTCTCTTTGTGGTATCTACTGAGTCTCCTCTCTGCCCCCTCTTTGTCAGCAGTGTCAGTTCATATACCCGTCTGCTGAATTTGACTCTTTAATCTTGTCTGTGAGCAAGGAGTCATGAGTTAACTGCAGGGGCAGACAGCCTGGTTTCATAAAAAAACAAAAAACAAAGACGATAGAGAAGACAGTTCACTGACGCCATACGGCATGGCTGAAAGTGGAGTCACTTTCTTCTTCTATAGTCAGTACTTGCGGTATGGTAATGTGCAATGCCCTACCTCCAGGGCTGGAGTGTGGAACACGTCACAGGACACCGTGATTTTTTGACAGCTGTCATTAATTATCCTCTGAAATGAATGCTGACCGCCAGCTGTGTTTGGCCACAAACTTAACATTGACAACTGGATATCCTCTTTTGACCGGGCTGGGGCCGCTCATACCGTACAATGCAATGGGGCACCTAAGTCTCCAGCCCTTCCGGGCGGCTCATGGGGCTGGGAACGCAAAAACTTTTGATTGGGCTGTAATGGACTGATCAAAGCTATCTCCCGATCCACCTCGCATTTCCCTGTCGATCACACATATGCTGTGCCTCAGAATTAATAACAACCAATGGTGTGCTTGTTGACTTCACTTGGAAAACTATTTTTGAGTTGTGTGCGTGCAAAAATATGTAATTATTTGGACTACATAACAGACGTCGCATGTCCGACGTACAGCCACTTAAGCCGCGGTGCAGCGGTAGGGTTGGCTGTGCCTCGGTTCACGTCAAATATGCGAGGCGCACGTGTAGTCTCTAACACAGTTTTGCACAAAAGCTAAAATAATGTTTCTTGCGTGTCGAAAATGAGTGGTCTTACGACGCAAATCCAAACCTTTCAAATTCACTGCCATCATATGTGAAATCCGGAGCACATGCCAAACGGGATGAGGATTTAGCTTGACTCGCTCCATTAACTCCAATTCAAAATGTTGAGCGCTCCAGCCCCACAGATCGGAAGTAGAAGGGCGTGACTTAGGTGCCCCATTCAAATTCCTGACATCCGAGTGATTTTGGAGTCACATTTTTTATCCATCATGGCGTCGCACCCACTGCCCATGCCCACCGTGTCCTCAGGCTACGCCCCCGTACGACACTGTGGCCAATGCATTTTCCAGCCAGTAATCGTTCTTCTCCAATCTACTTTCTTTGGTAAAAACCCTGCCACATCTTTGATCCGGCCAATTCCATGAACCAGCTGATCCTAATTACAACCAGCCAGGTTGATGAGATAATTAGTGAAATCACCTGTGACAGCAGCAGAGGCAGAGGGAATATTTGGCAGGACTTAAAAAATAAACTCTGCAGTTCGTACACCTCTGGCTGTCTCTGTACAGTGGGGTTCAGCCCAGTGGGTTCAGACGAAGGTTTCACTTAAAGCGATGGTTCGGAGTAGAATCACCCTAATGCCATTTGAACCGTGACACCCATCCACCTTTACACCCGAAGTGTTTTCTGCCGCAGACTTACATCAACAGAGTTGCCGTGTTATTCGATGTTTATTCCGGTTAGCTTGACTCAAGCGCATATGGATACTGGGCACCGTCTCCAAACTTTCCCCACAAAAATAACATGTCATTACACCAAACTTCTGCAGTAGCACAAATATGGTCTGTACTCACAAAACGAAGCATTTGGAAGTTTGGAAATAGTCCAGGAGTTTAGTATTATCAACACAAGCTGAATAGCTTCTCTGCTGCTAAAGCTGTGCCAACGTTACTTCCGTCATATGAGACAAGCCCGTAAAAGTCTTCAACAAACTTCCAGACGAGAGTGTTAAAAAAGTTTTCACTGAATTGTGATTAAGGCTTATATTTTCAAGGCAATACTTAAAAGATATTTCAAATCTTACCTACTATCAATTAGACAAGGATTTTCGTTATCAATACTGATGCTGAATTCACTTTTCATTGTGCATATTATGAGCTTCGTTGAGGACTCTTACATGCTTGTCTTAGATGACGGAAGTAACGTTGGCGCAGCTTTAGCAGCAGAGAAGCTATTCGGCTTGTGTTGATAATAATAAACTCCTGGACTATTTCCAAACTTCCAAATGCTTCGTTTCGTGAGTACAGACCATATTTGTGCTACTGCAGAAGTTTGGTGTCATGACATGTTATTTTTGTGGGGAAAGTTTGGAGACGGTGCCCAGTATCCATATGCGCTTGAGTCAAGCTAACCGGAATAAACATCGAATAACACGGCAACTCTGTTGATGTAAGCCTGCGGCAGAAAACACTTCGGGTGTAAAGGTGGATGGGTGTCACGGTTCAAATGGCATTAGGGTGATTCTACTCCGAACCATCGCTTTAATTTCCCAAAATTGACTTGTCTGCCCTCTGCCTGAGCGGATAACTCAAAAAGCACCACAGTGGGAGAGTCCCCAACTGAGGAAAAGCAAACCTACTTCAGTGCTCTTTTTTTTGTCAGACTAACTCAGTCTCGGACCCACTTGTGTGCCGTCTCCTCTATCTAATTATGAATACCTCTACAATGAGAAACTTCCCCATGGGTCAGTTTCGAAGTCATTTTGAAGACTTTAAAGTAACAAAAAGACACACTTTAAGGAGCTGTGTTCACGTAGCAGGATATAATATGTGGATATTTTTTTCTCTTGGTTACATTGGTTTTGGCCTTTCATTTCGACGTAGCAGATATTTAAAATCCAGATATAAAAAAGCAGGCTTTAAAAATATCCTATTAAGGGGGCTGAAACACATTTATTACAATGGAGGACTTAATTTTTATCCACATGTTGCGTTTACACCTAAACAGGAGAAAAAAATACCCTGCTAAAAAATATATATATCCTGCTACGTGGAAACAGCACCTTACTGCCATTGTGATGGCTTTTCAAAGTCCTACCAGCTGTTCCCTGCTTCATAACAAATGACTGTGTGTGTGTGTGTGTGCGTGCGTGCGTGCGTGCGTGCGTGCGTGCGTGCGTGCGTGCGTGCGTGCGTGCGTGCGTGTGTGTGTGTGTGTGTGTGTGTGTGTGTGTGTGTGTGTGTGTGTGTGTGTGTGTGTGTGTGTGCGCGTGCGCGCGCATGCTGTGCTGCGCGTGCGTGCATGTGTTGTACTCACCGCCAGCAGGATCTGCAGGGAGCTGTGTGCTACCTCCACATACTGGTACTCCATGAGGCAGTCCTCGATGCGGATGTAGCGGTGGTCCTTGGGGGCCCAGGAGGGCGCCGGGGTGATGGGGGTCACCCGGCAACCGGGGCCATTCTCCATCCACCAGGAGCGATGCATGGAGATGTTGAAGGTCATGATCAGATCTGTGTCCTGCAGGCAGGCAGGCAGGCAGAGAGAGAGAGAGAGAGAGAGAGAGAGAGAAGGGGAGAGATACAGAGAGAGAGGTAGGGAGTAAAGACAGAGAAAGACAAGCAGAGAGAGAATATGGAAGTAGGGAGATGGTATGCAAACACAAAAGATGGAGTGATGGAGTGAAATTTGAAGCAGAGAAAGAAACAGGAAGAGTGAGATGGAAATGACAGAAAGAGGGAAGAGAAGGAAGTGAAAGAGGGCAGAGGAAATGGGTTAGGTGCCATTGGAAGCCAGGTCTACCATCCACGAGCCCCTTGTGCGTAAAAAGTCACACATACAGTGAGTACCCAAAAACAACAGCGTTTCCTGTCTTTTTAAAATGCTCCTTTCTACACATCATGACATGTTCCTCTCCGCCCATTCCTCACCATGCCCTTGTGTGCCCTTTTTCGAACTGTTGCTTTTTGTTGTTTTTTTTCATATATATATAATCCCTTCCATACATAAATAATATTTCAACAAACACTTCCATTCATAACAGAGCTCACTCTCGTCCACAATTAGCTCTCTGCTACCAGTGCTATCCAACTGGTAACACAAACCTGACATAAAAATAAAACATGGCACGCATACACTGACATCCTCCAAGCCAACGCAGAACAGTACCAAGACATTAGCTTGTGTATACCAACCAACATGCTTTCCCAACTTCAGAATATGTCCAATTAATATGCAAACTAGCAAGTCTGTGGCTTCCAGCATTATGCAACAGCCACACAGACTGTGCATTGTGCACACGAAAACGATTTGAAATCAGACAAATAAACAAACACTGGAAAAGTGCAATCTCTGAAATAAAAGACAAAAAAGACGAGGCTTATATTTTATTTGATGTTGCCACTTTCATGACGAGGCCTACACGTTAGCACAAAAACAAAACAGTGAGATGGGGATGTAAAACAGAGAAACTTTTACCGTTTTAGTGAGAGGCTACCAAATAGCCATTCTCTTGCACTAGCCTAGCACCTACCACCTCTGGGATTAAAAAGTATGCTTGGAATACTAAAAAAGAATCTCCACATGTCTACAAGACTCTGCCGAACTAGGGAATAGGGTCCAATGTCAAAACTGCCAGACGGTTTCTGTAAACGACACATAATGTACTGTTAGCATAGCTATTTAGATATTACAACCATATACAATTACCAAATGGATATTGTTATCAAATCTAGATACAAAAGTTATCATCTACTCCCAGTAGACAGGTCATCAGCTGGGAAAATTAGGCCTTTCGTCCTACCGCACTTTTCTCTGTGGATTACTGACCAGAAGCCCTATTGGAAGAAATTAAAACATGGGGCCACGTCAATTTTTGCTCAGAATTCAATATGGCTGCCATTTTCCAAAATGACTAGTTTTCATGCATTATTACATTGTACTATAAGGTGTTATTCATGAACGATGAACTACTTTCAGCACTATTCTGTCCTATTTCCTTACATACATGTTTACAAAGCTTGACTAAACTAAAACAAATGAAAATAAAGTTGGCCACCTTGCAATATCCAAAGGAAAGTGCTGAAAATAATGATTGAAATGCACATACAGAGTCTATGGCTGGGGAAATTAGGCCTATTGTCCTGTCAGGGTTTTCACAGTGGATTACAGACCAGAAGGCCTATTGAAAAAGATTCACCAGCTGGTTGCCATCTCAAATGTGCTCCAAAATTAAAAATGTTCTCTGTTTTTCAGAATGGCAGACTTTCATACATTTTTCTCAATACTGTAAGACCATAATTATCAATAAAGACAACCTATTTTTTGTGAAATTCTGTCCTATCTCCTATCTACAGACATGAGTACAAAGGTTGGCAAAAGAATGATGTAAATATATATCTTGCCCCTTTGAAACATCCTAAGGATTGTTGTCAGAAAATGATTGAATTACACATACACAGTTGACTGCTAAAAAAAGGCTATTGACCTGCCAAACTTTTCATATTAGATTACTGACCAAAAGTTGTTCAGGCCTACATTTTTTTGCATAAAGCAAGGGTGAGTGTGCGTGCGTGTGTGCCCGCGCAAATCCCCCTCTCTACAGTGTCTTTCCCACACACTATTCTGCCTCCCCCACCCCCTCACTCATCTCCCCCCCACACACTATTCTGCCCCCCCACCCCTCACTCACCCCCCACTATTCTGCCCCCCACGCTCACCCCCCTGACTCATTCTCCCCCCACCCCCCCCACAAATTCTCGCCCACCCCCGACCCAATGTGAAAACTTTGGCAGGTCAACACCCCCCCCCCCCCTGACTCAACTTAACCCCCCCCCCCCCACACACACACACACACATACACATACACACACACTATTCTGCCCCCCCCTGAACGCCACACACTATTCCCCCCCACCACCTCACTCATCCCCCCACACACTATTCTGCCTCCCCCACCCCCTAATTCAACACGACTCAAATCTTTATTGATAATTATGGTCTTACAGTATTGAGAAAAATGTATGAAAGTCTGCCATTCTGAAAAACAGAGAACATTTTAAATTTTGGAGGACATAGATGGCCCCAAGTTTTTTCAATCTTTTTCAATAGGCCTTCTGGTCTGTAATCCACTGTGAAAACCCTGACAGGACAATAAGCCTAATTTTCCCAGCCATAGACTCTCTATGTACATTTCAATCATTATTTTCAGCACTTTCCTTTGGATATTGCAAGGTGGCCAACTTTATTTTCATTTGTTTTAAATTAGTCACCCTTTGTAAACATGTATGTAAGGAAATAGGACAGAATAGTGCTGAAAGTAGTTCATCTTTCATGAATAACACCTTATAGTACAATGTAATAATGCATGAAAACAAGTCATTTTGGAAAATGGCGGCCATATTGAATTCTGAGCAAAAATTGACGTGGCCCCATGTTTTAATTTCTTCCAATAGGCCTTCTGGTCAGTAATCTACAGAGAAAAGTGTGGTAGGACAAAAGGCCTAATTTCCCCAGATGGTGACCTGTCTATAATACCAATAAAATGGACATTATTTGTGTAGATAGTAAATGTACAGTGGACGGAAGTGGAATCACAAGGAGTGGAATACAAGTAGGCCTACGTGTATACTGCCCTACAATTTCAGAACGCAGTATCTTGAAAATGGTCGAAAATGGGTTTAGACCGGAAATTGGCTTTAAAATACCTTCTTTTTCTTCTGTTTTGGTCAAACTTGGTCCCGTTTCAGAAAAAAACAATAAAAAACGATTATACTGCGCTTTTTG
>NC_085874.1:15441829-15454329 GCF_034702125.1 Engraulis encrasicolus | reverse complement strand
GTGCTCAGTACTGCACTACCCTCTTATGTGGCCCAGTTGCTTTGAAATGCAATATGGATATTTAAGGTACACTGATCAGATAAAAAACATCAATTGGACCAATTTTTGTTCATATGTCAATATGAAAGCATACCTACATATCAACTAGAGGTGCTCCGATTGCTCGGCTGCCGATCATGACCGGCCGATAATGGCCAAAAATAGCCTGATCGGTGATCGGAAAAACATGCCGATCAAAAAACCGATCGAGAGATATTAAATTCCTCACGCAACCATTTGCCTTTACACCTGGCGCTGCATGTAGGCGCTGGCTCTGCACAGCTGCAACTGCACCAAAAGAAGGCATCTTTGCTTGTCTATAACTTTTCGCCATTCCCCCCTTCATTTCCACCATTCATAACCATATCTGCATCAACAATGATCTGATTTTCCGATCCATGCGCCGTTTACCTGACAATGTAATTTGCGATTGAGTACTCGCCAGTGAGCCATGTTACGTTATAACCTGTGTAGTTGCCTTGGTCAGCACGCGACAACTTCACGTTTTCAGCACAAACATGTCAATTATTGTTTTCAAAGTTGTAATTGGCAGTCAGTTGATTAGTTTGATAGTCGCTGAAACACCAAACGGCGACAGATGTGGTTAAAACTTCAGAGAGAGATTCAGAACGGTAGTGGAGCACTGCAACTGTGAACGGTGACAGAGAGGGGAGGGGCTCTCCTCACGAGGCTGCTCATTTAAAGCGACAGGCTGTTTTTTTCTCGTATGTGGAAGACTATTTGATGTAATGTTTCAGTTTCAATTCAATCTTAAATAGTTTAGTTATTCTATGCAATAACTTATACATTGATTAATACTGTAGACTGTATTACCAACACTAGTCTGAAAGATTATTATTAATAATAATAAAAATAAAAATAATACTAATAATAATAGCCTAATAATAGACATGTGCAAATTAAGATTGATTGGTTTATGGGCAGAAATGGTATTCAATAAGGATAATTAATAGGCTATTAAAAAAATAGGAAATCATTTTTGTGATCGGCAATGATCGGTAATCGGCAGATAAAGATTTTTGGTGATCGGTATCGGTGATCGGACCCAAAAAATGGTGATCGGAGCACCTCTAATAGCAACTTATTTTAGGGGGCATTTTAGCCTTTTTTTTGAAGCAGGACAGTTACTGTAAATGGAGACAGGAAATAAGCGGGAGACAGAGGTCCTTGATTGGTCGCATATGGTACAGCACAGTGCACCATTACACTCCCAAGTCCATACCCCACATATCATTGTATCACAAAATAGTTGATTGGGATGCATGCGCTGTACACACACATCCAAATCGTAGGAATTAGACATGCTGATTGGACTGCGATAGCCCCAGCCCAAAGTTTTTTGCTGGGAAGATGAAAATGGTCATGGAGATGCAGAGATGGAGGGAGGGATGGGGATGGAGGTGGAAGCGATGGCGCTGAGTGCTCTGCACACATGCCCAGCCAGTGGTGGGGAGATGGTGGAGGGAATGGAGGTGCAGGTGATGGTGATGGCTCTGAGTGCGCTGCACACACGCCCAGCCTGTGGTGGGGAGATGGTGGGGGGAATGGAGGTGATGGCGATGGCGTGGAGCGTTCTGCACACTCGTGGTCACAGCTTGGTGCTGGACAGGCATGGTGGCTGCACTGCGCTCCTCTTTTAGTGGGGTGATGTGTGTCAGACGCATGGGCAAACGCCATCCATCACCCGGACCACCGCTGGGTCCCAGCGCTCCCACAACACATCAGCGATTCATCAGCCTGATCGCACACACACACACACACACACACACACACACATGCCTGTCTTTGTGGGTTTGTCTATGTGTGTGTGTGTGTGTGTGTGTGTGTGTGTGTGTGTGTGTGTGTGTGTGTGTGTGTGTGTGTGTGTGTGTGTGTGTGTGTGTGTGTGTGTGTGTGTGTGTGTGTCTATCTGTCTGTCTGTGTCTGTAGCACAAACATGGACATGCACCCACATTCACATGTGCAGTCGTGTGTGTGTGCACACGCACTTACATACGACAAATGTACATGCACATAGACCTATTTATCATATTCCTTATTGTCATCATGTTGTGTGCTGAAAGAAGATTCTGTCCTTTCTGTACTACAGCCCTTAGTCACTTAAGAGCATCTACTGCCAGGCAAAGGCTGCTTTCGGCTCCATACTTAGCCTGACATCCTCACAAACTCAGGGACTCCTAACACAAAGGCCAATGACAGTGACAATGGCAATGATACACCTAACGACAGGAGATTAAATGAAGAATATTTAAGGTGAATCATTTTGAGGTGAAACATACAGCACTGTTATGTAAGCAATGAAAACAACGAAGAACAACACTACTTGAATTCAATGTATGTCTTTTCTTCCATTCGTCTTTCACTATGACTCCTTCCTGACTTGGTCACAGAATTTTGAGCAACATCTCAAGAGGTGTGAGCAGGCCCAAACAAGAAGAACAAAGCTACTCCTCACTCTAAGAAATATTATAAGTTTTTATTGTTTTTTTTTTAACCAATAGACCAAGTTTGTTGGTTAACTTCCAAAGAGTGGCTCTTTGCGTGGTGCATCCATGGGTGAAATGAGCAGTCCTTGGTCCATTAAAAAGCTTGATAATAAAACAGAATGGAATAGATCACCTTAATATGTTTTAGATAAGCAGTCCCTGTCCCTACATCTATTGTTTTCTAGTAGGCCTCCTTGTATTTTCACTATAAAACAAATTAAATGGCCTGATAAAAACACTAATGAATCAGTGAATCCAGAAACCAGAAAACGCAAACCTTACAGTATGTGACTGCTCCCACACAAACAGTGAAATAGTGAAAGTGAAATAGTGAAAGCTCAACTGGGAAACTCCAACTCCCGTTGTCATTGTGACACAGTACTCCACAGCACACAAGTGTTCACTGCACACTGCACACAACGAAATTGCATTTATGCCTCACCTGTGCAAGGGGGCAGCCCCCATTGGCGCCACAAGGGAGCAGTGCGGCGGGACAGTGCCAGGGTACCTCAGTCATGGAGGAGGATGAGGGAGAGCACTGGTTGATTCCTCCCCCCACCAACCTGGCGGGTTGGGAGTCGAACTGGCAACCTTTGGGTTACAAGTCCGACACTGACCGCTTACCCATGACTGCTCTAGTTAGAAAGTGAAAATTGTGAAACAATGTGAAATAACAAACCTAGTTTACCCATTATCCCAATACACGTGTCAAATACATATCCTTATACTACTCAATCCATACGGGCATGCGTGAACCAATTGGAGGTGCTAAATTCTCCTTGATTTACTTAAAAAACCAGTATCAACTCAACCCCTGTAGTTCAGGGAGAGTGACTAGGACTGGCAGCGGAAAGACCTCTCTTGCTCTGAGCGGGTAAATTTTGTTGAGATCAGGCATGGAGGATCTTTTTTTGCAGCTTCCTCTTTTTTTGTAGAATCCTGCAATGGTATTCAGAGAGGGATGAAGAGAGGGGTGAAGGGAAGGGGAACATTCACATCCCCAGCGAATGCCGGCCAATCATCTCCCTCCCCCAGCACTAGCGGTGCCCTCAGGCTCTGGGCAGTTCCCTACGGGTACAGTAGCAATCGCATTTAGACCATGGCCTGGCCTGGGCAAATCAGATTGGCCAGGAGATGATGAAACACATTTCTCAAATCAAGGCCTCTTGAGCACTAAAAAAAACCCCAAATCTTCTTTTATCTCATTTGAAGGATACAGTACAATAGAAGTGTGTTTGCCTTTGGTCTTTCGTTATCCTTTTATGTTATTCTACTTGCTTATCAGGATATGATGTTACCTTCTCCTGAATGCTGCCTTTTTGAAGTTGATGTAATCCTTTAGTAGCCTGCACAGTATGTCAGACATGGACATAGTATAGACATGCAGTAAATGGTCCAACACAGACTGAAATTTAACATGTTAAGGAATTTATGTTTTTCAATGACAAAATAGACCGTTGTGAGACGGGTTAGTTTTACCCTACTGATGATGTGTTGTTGCAATGGTAATCCTGCTCAGTACGAGAGGAACCGCAGTTAAAAACTGAAATTAGATGTTGCATTTTTTTTAAATGTTTTGTGTCTGTATAGAGTTGATACTCCTTCGCTTTTTTCAATATGACTGCCATACACGTGCATGTAGGTAAACGTCATATTAAAGGAAACATCCCAGGAGAAAAGAAGAGAGGAAGCACATTGTTCAGAAAGTTAAGACCTTCATTACTGAGGCACACCTCTGACATTATGATGTCTGAGGGCTCTGCCCCTTACGCTTTCTATATAGACCTGCCTGGTGCTCATACACATGACGAAGACTTTGTGCCGTTTTTTTTTACTGAATACATTAAAGCAAGGGAGCTTCAGTGGTGTGCGGTTTCCTTGCACCTCTGACATAACCCTTAATCTGACACAACCCTGACATAACCCTACATCTTCTCCATCACATTCAGATTACGCATAACCACACAGTCACACTGGCTGCCGGAGTCACACACAGGTTTGGGGCCTTCAGTAAAAGCGTGGACTTGAGTGATGGCGTATCTGTGGCATCCCTGCGACTAATGAGAGTACGAGGAACGAGGAATGAATGAGACACGAGGAGTGCTGAGCGAAGAGCGGGGAACAAAGCAAGGGATTTTTGACAAGGCTATTCTACAGCGCACCATTCGTTCGGGGGCTCTTTCATCATGATTCACCGACAGTGCAGCAACACGGCACCTCACAAAAACGTCCGCTCTTGAACATCAATGCTCTCCCGCTGCATATTCTGACTGTGCTCAGGGAAGCTGACAGAGGGAGCCAAAGGGGTCACTTGTCCAGGGCCCAGGGTGAGAGGGGGCCCATACTTGGAGCCTTATTACATTGTATTATATGGTTGTGACGTCATCTGTCGAATGCTCCATTCATTTCAACGGGGCTCCCCCAACGTTCGGACGTCTGTTATTTTTCGATAACGGACGGGTTGGTCTATAACAGACCGCTGTCAATGACAACAAGACTTTTCACTGCTAAAGCGACTTTTCAACAAGACTCTAATCAGCTGCTGTGATAGACAGCACCCGTTGTCCTGGCTACCGCTGTCAATGGCAACAAGACATTCACTGCTAAAGCCACTGGCTTGTAAAGTCAGTGGCTAAAGCGAATGTTTCATATCACTCCGCAGGGTGTCCGGTCTTTTGTCACTCTAATCAGCTGCTGTGATAGACAACACCTGTTGTCCTGGCTAGCCTACCTAGCTGTTGCCTAGCGGTGTTCCCCAACGGCACTGTTTTGTTTTGCGCAGCAACAATCTTAACATTAAATAGGTCTAAAGAAATGTCCCCGCATGTGTGAATCATGTAAGTATATCCATATAATAAGCGGGTTAACTTTCGGCGAGTCGTTCGCTTTGTGGAATAGCAGCACTTCAGAGAGCTGCGCGCTCCGCTGTGCTCCGCGTCGGGGTCTAAAGATTCTGTCTGTCGTGCTGCTATTCCACGGTAGCGACCTTCTCGCCGAACGTTAACCCTTACATATTGATTGGGTTTGGGGCCCTTTCAGATGCTTTTGTCCCAGGCCCAGCCAAAGCTGTCAGTGTCCCTGCCTGTGCTAGTAGTCTCTGCAGCGCTTCACTGCAACCTGGCTTCCCCATGCAGCTCAGTCTGAGCCAGAAGTGAGCACAGCGGATTGACAAAGGAAAATATCCTGCCAGATATTCCTTCTGCCTGTGCTCTGAACACAGGTGATCTCACTCATTAAGCTCATCCAGGGGCACTGCAAGAACTTTAGGACCCCAGGAAAGATTAGAATTTTGGGCCCCCTTAAGGGGCCCTGTCAGTGCTGTTAGTGCTTGGGCCCTTAGAATCTGTAACACGAGGAGGTTGTTTCTATACATAATGGGAGCTACCGAGTATATCGAAGGAGTGAATGGATAGCGATAGGCTATTTTAAAATTTGACCTTACACATGACAACGTCACTTATTTCTGCTGTTTCTTGGCTAAATGCCATTGGAGATCACTCCGAGATGTCCATTCACTTCCATTGGTCTGCTTTTTTGAACTCCCAGGGACTCTGGCTATCAGAGAGAGAGAGAGAGAGAGAGAGAGAGAGAGAGAGAGAGAGAGAGAATGAGAGAGAGAGAGAGAGAGAGAGAGAGAGAGAGAGAGAGAGAGAGAGAGAATGAGAGAGAGAGAGAGAGAGAGAGAGAGAGAGAGAGAGAGAGAGATGGAGAGAGAGAAATAGAGAGGCATAGACAGCCAGAGGCAGCCAGAGAGAGAAGAGAGAGACCAAGGCAGATAACGACCAGCCATGAGGAGGGGAGGGCAGCCATGGGGAGGGGAGGACAGCATACCAGACCTGGGAGATGTGTGGAGTGTCAGCAGTGGCAGAGGCCGACCATCCTCAGACAAGGGTTATCTGTCTGTCAGCAGCGGCGGTGACGAATCTGCCACTGCCGAATCTCCCAACAGCCAGCATTCTTGAACACCACCGTAACTTCTCAGTCGTGAGAACACAAACACCAACCACACACTAAGGAAGAGACCTTCTCACATCAGATGAAAGCTGATTTCATTTTTTCTTTGTTCCAGGGAGATGCCTAACATTAAAACCCATTTAAAATGATCATCAATTAAAAGGAGACGCTTAGCTCACATAAGTTGTATTTGTCTATACAGCACATCAAAGCTGTAAACCACAGCTCTCTACGATGAAAAAAAGAGTGTAAAAACCCAACAAAAAATCGGACAAAACAGCTTGTACTGGGCCATAAGTATGCAGTAATAATACAGGCAACTTTTCTCAACATTCATCATCCTCATCACTGCTTCACATTTCACTCTTGAAACAGCATGTAAATCCTGAGTAGTACCCTGCGGATCCTGGGACGTCAACGACCCATCGCTAACAAGATAGGACAGGAAATTACATCATAGAGAGCGCCAATTGTACTCCGCTACAAGGACGCTTTGTCATTCTCACACTGAGGAGCCCAGTGAAGCAGTGAAGGCCTCTCCAGTCAACACTACAGTGTCCATGTCCTCAGGCCTGCCGACAGGGGGGACAAAGGGGTCAGTTGTCCTGGACCCAGGGAATGGAGGGGCCCAGAATTGGGACCCCATTACATTGTAGGTATTGAGGTGGAGGCCTTTTCAGATGGTCTTGTCCCGGGCCCAGCAAAAGCTGTCAGCAGCCCTGCATGTCCTCATAGCATCATGTCTCTTTGGCATCTCACATGATTTTTGAGGGTCTGCAAAAGGGCATGAAATTACATCACACTATGGCACCCAAATAGCACAAACAGCACTGGAGGGTGCAACTTCTGCCTTGTGTCTGTGTCACTGGTAAGGGTCATGAACCCCCCCCCCCCCCCCCCCCCCCCCCCGGCACCCCCACCCCCCATGTGAACTGAAAACACTGACTCTTGCAAACAAGTCCGCATCACAGTGATCCCTTTGTGTTGCTCATTTTTCTCGATTTCCGCAACGCAGATGATTCTCTTGCCACTCCAAGAGCTTTGTCTGAGCACAAGACCATGAAATGAGCTCATTTGGTAGAGATGAATTAATGTGAGGAGGATGGGAGGAGGAGGAGGATGGAGGAGGGCAGAGTAGGATGGGGTAGGGGAAGGGTGGTGGGTATACGCGAGGGAGAGCGCAGTGCAATTTAAGCAGGGGTGGGATCAGGCAGTTGCGATTAAAATAATAGCAGACGCTGCTGAGCGATTTTAATACAGCTAATGCTAATCGGTCTAGCGCCCCGCGACCTCCCCCCCCCCAACCAACCCCCCCTTACCCACCTAAAAACCTCCTTTTATCCCCACATTAAATATGTCCTTTGTGTGATGTGTCAATCAAAAGAAGAAGAAAAAAAAACAGAATAAGAGAGAGAGACGAAGAGAGAGAAAGACCCAGACAGGCAGCACAAGTGAGAGAGATACAGGCGAGGAGGGGGGAATATGAAAAGCAATGAAAATGTGACATTTAATAAACTGACCATCGGCAGATAAGGGAATAGTTTCACATTTATGAATATTGCAAATTGCCCGCTGAATAGCTGGCCTGGGAGACCTTCACACGGGCGTGCAGCAGCAATGACCAGGGACAGATTTGTATTCTCTCCAAACCTGGATATCCACTCACAAATGCAGCCAAATCCTCACCGTCCAAGCAACACTGAGCCACACACCCACCAACAGTACAAATTGCACAGCACTACAATTTGAACTCTTCAGCCCTAAAGTCTCTCTCTCTCTCTCTCTCTCTCTCTCTCTCTCTCTCTCTCTCTCTCTCTCTCTCTCTCTCTCTCTCTCTCTCTCTCTCTCTCTCTCTCTCTCTCTCTCTCCATAATTATTTTATGACTTCAATCCATAATTATTATTATTTTAATCCAGGAAGAGTCCAAATATACTGGCTTATACTGTATATATCTGTTAAAATGTTGGCTCTCACTGCAAATTAGTAGAAAAGAGAGAGAGAGAGAGAGAGAGAGAGAGAGAGAGAGAGAGAGAGAGAGAGAGAGAGAGAGAGAGAGAGAGAGAGAGAGAGAGAGAGAGAGAGGAATTCGAAAGTTGAAAAGACAACGTCACTAACAGCCAAAGGTTTAAAATTAACTTGTATTAATTTTGACAAATACAATTGCCCTGCAGGTGCGAGTCGTGTGTGATCCACTAATGGATATTTCTATTGCTTGTTGCAGCACGTTTTATTCTTCACCAAAATGTCTCCCATTCTATCCAGACTTTTTAAACCTACGAATTATACAGGTAGATACAGGTAGCTACAGCAGAGATAAATGCACTAACTCTATGCAGCAAATGTCATGTCACAGCCTCGGGAAACAGTCATTACATTACTGATTATTTTTCAACACTTAAAGTTCCTCCTACTACCAGCAGGGAAGCCGACAAGGGGGGCAAAGGGTTCACCTGTCCCGGGCACAGGGAAAAGGGGGGGCAAAATTGGGTCCTCATTGGGTCCTGAATGTATTGGGTGGGGAGCCCTTCCAGATGACTTTGTCCTGGGCCCAACCAAAGCTGTCAGCGGACCTGACTACCAGTGTACCTACCTAGGAACCTCATGCTAACCTGTAACAATCATGGAAATGACATGAGCAATTGTGCCTATTTATTCATACAGGCAAATTGAATATGCTTAATATTTTTTTCCCCCACAGTGATTCACAACTGGCCGTTGAATGCACCATAGGCCATTCAAATAAATAAAAAAATCAGTAATCAAAGTACCCGGCCGTACTGCATTCAGTACCTAAAGTGCACTAAATTGAATAGGTCACACACACTGGATACAATATTTTGCGCTGTAACGGCTGCCATGCCAACCACCAAATGATCACGATGGGAACATTGAACAGGGCAGTCATGGGTAAGCGGTTAGGGCATCAGACTAGTAGCCCAAGGTTGCCGGTTTGACTCCCAACCCACCAGGTTGGTGGGGGGAGTATTAACCAGTGCTCTCCCCATCCTTCTTCATGACTGAGGTACCCTGAGCATGGTACTGTCCAACCACACCGCTCCCTTCGCTCCCTTTTGGGCGCCATTGGGGGCTGCCCACTTGCACGGGTGAGGCATAAATGCAATTTTGGTGTGTGCTGTGTGCACTTGTGTGCTGTGGAGTGCTGTGTCACCATGACAATGGGAGTTGGAATTTCCCAGGTGGGCGTATCATGAGATTCATGCAGCAAAAATAAGAAACCTTGTTGGGTTCACGCAGGAAAAAAACAAAACGTGCCTCTTAATTCTAGTGCTCCTCTGCTGAGGACCCTCCTGAGGGTCAATTCATAAAACTAGTTCCTTTGTTATTGAACACAGTGAGGAGTGAGCAGAAGCAAGAACAATCAGAGGTAGACTTTCCATTAGGCAAACCTAGGCAATTGCCTAGGGCCCCGACCAAATCTATCTCCATAGGGGCCCCAACTGTCACACCAGTCGCGTTAAACACACACACACACATAAAATAGGTTGATCAGTGATTTGACACTTATGTAAAGTAATCGAAGATCTACATGAGGCAAAACACTAAAATAGAACTAGAGAACAGAATTTTCTGTCTATGTAATGCCTTTTGAGAGCCCCAAGTTTATATTTCGCCTAGGTTAGATGTTGATGGTAGATGGTTAGATCCACCCCTGAGAACAATGAAGATGACGTCACACAAGTTCAGTCCAGAACATAAGCGTACTTCTGTAGGAAATGACGTAGATTGAGACAGAGGTGCATTGTATACTACAGTAGCTACACACACAAACATGTATCTGATACGCGCCTATTCAGGACAAATTGAGAGGGAACCCAAGGCAATGGGGAAAAGAGCGGGCAGGGTCGAGAATCGAGATGAAAGTCGCATGATGAAAGACACAGGGAGCTTTCTGCCTCTGCACAGAGTATGAGTAAAATGCAGCATCTCATAAAGTCATCTGGCGTCTGCATATTGTACAACTCTCCACACAGGTTTTGACTCACAAACAGAAAAGGAGTGATGGGGTGGGGTAAAACTTATTCGGAAAAGAGGGAGAGCGAGGGAGAGAGAGAGAGAGAGAGAGAGAGAGAGAGAGAGAGAGAGAAAGAGAGAGAGAGAGATGAAAGGAAGGATAGAAGGAATGAAGGAAGGAATGAAGGATGAGAGAGAAGGAAAGAGTGGAAAGGAAATATAAGATACATAAAATAATAAGCAACAGAATATCAAATGGAGAGATAGAAAGAGAGAGAGGACAAGAAAGAGGGGAAGGGAGAGAGAGAGAGAGAGAGAGAGAGAGAGAGAGAGAGAGAGAGAGAGAGAGAGAGAGAGAGAGAGAGAGTGTGAGTCACGTCATGACAGACTGATCCCACCAGCTTCCTCCAGTCGAAGGCATTAGAGAGCAACTCTGTCAAATTATGAGTCATGGATGATGTAATATACGCAGTCACATATCCGAGGGCCGCTCAAATCAGTGCCGCTCTAATCACTTTGCAAGATCAGATGCATAGACGGATCAAGGAATCATGTGAGAAAGAGAGACAATCAAAAGCATACTGTACACCAAAGGTAGGGAGGGAATAAAGAATTGAGTATTCCCTGCCCTTGTCTCTCTGTCAATCTCCCCATTTTTAACATGCATGTTGGCCTGGCCGACTTGGACACCATCTAAAGTGAAAGTGAAAGCCCATCTGGGAAACTCCAACTCCCACTGTCATTGTGACACAGCACACAACACACTGAACACACTGCACACTGCACACAACAAAATTGCATTTTAGGATGGTACCATGCTCAGGGTACCTGAGTAATGGAGGAGGATGGGGGAGAGCACTGGTAATTACTCACCCCCACCAACCTGGCGGGTCGGGAGTCGAACGGGCAACCTTTGGGGTACAAGTCCGACATCCTAACCAAAGAGGGTGGAATTTTAATAAAGAGGAATCGAAACACGAATGCAAAAGAGTGTGCTCAAGTTGGATCTCCTAAGGGGGTGTTGTCCCCTCCTTCTTCTTCTCTTTTTGAGGTGTTTGCACAAGACGTGCGCTACCGCCATCTACAGCGCTAAGGGGACTTCATTTATTCTCAATCTCAGAACTTCGAAGGTCTCCTAACCGAAGGTCTCCTAAAGGGGCGTTCACCCGACACAAAGTGAATACCGGAAAAGAACGGGCCTGACTTATCTCTCTCTCTTATTCGATTCTCTGCCCTAACCACTGACCCATAACTAGAGTTGTTCATAATTGCGCTATATAGTTTTGCATTAGGGCCTCTTGCGTCCTCTCTTCCACTCATGCATGAATCCACACATACACACACATGGGCCTATCCAGGCACGCACACACACACACACACACACACACACACACACACACACACACACACACACACACACACACACACACACACACACACACACACACACACACACACACACACACACACACACACACACACACACACACACACAAGCACACACACATTGTGCCTGGACCAATATGGGAAATACTCTACACGGAGGGCGGGCTGCCATTCTGGCAAATAAATGATGAAAATATCAAGGGGAGGAGAGGGATTAAGAGTCAATGTGTGTGTGTGTGTGTGTGTGTGTGTGTGTGTGTGTGTGTGAGAGAGAGAGAGAGAGAGAGAGAGAGAGAGAGAGAGAGAGAGAGAGAGAGAGAGAGAGAGAGAGAGAGAAAGAAAGATTGTCCTTCCTTTGCACTTTCTTTATTCACACCTAATCACGTTGCCTGTAGCAAAGACAAAGAAAGCCAGGACTACAAAAAAAAAGATACTAGCAGGTGCGTAGCGACATACGTTGGAATTGCACACTTACATTGCCACTGCTAAGGACGTTAGTGTATGTGTTGTTGGCAATTATATGTCACCAAAATGGGTGAAAAGTTATGAATGCATCATTCTGAGATTTTGACACTATGTCGAACTGTAGGTTGAGCAACTTTGACAATCCCTCGAGATTTTCATGAATAGGTTGACTGAAT
>NC_085874.1:15431829-15439329 GCF_034702125.1 Engraulis encrasicolus | reverse complement strand
AATCGCCTCGTCGCCAAAATCGCTTTTGTCTCTTATCACCTCTATACAAAGTCAATTGCTTCCGTCATCTTTGTTGCACTTTTTTAATTCAGTGTGTTTGCACGGTAAGATTTGATGAAGTTTTCTTTCTGTATGTCCATCTTCATGTTCTTACTCTCTGTTTGATGTGGTATTTCTTTTTCTACAATTCTCAATGAGGGTGATCCGGTATAATTGTACTGATAAACAATTTTCAAATAAACTCTTTTTCCCCACAGAATGGGGTTATTCGGAAGACCCGAGCAGTGTAAAACTTTTGCTGCTGTTGCTAAGCTACCTACACTCTTTTGAAGGTCAGCTATTGCAGAGTCCCTGGAATACAGCAAAACGGCACTTTTTGAAAGATTAGAGTTTATGCTTTGAGATGTCTGGCTGTTTTCTTCTGCTTACACCTCGCTCAAAAGCAGCCGGAAGTGTAGCCACATTTAACACTCGCAAGGATCTCGATTCCAGAGAAATTATTACACTACCCACTGAAGTTAGTGATCTGTCTGTCTGTCTGTCTGTCTGTCTGTCCCCCTTCCCAACACACACACACACACATGCACGCACGTACGTACGCATGCATGCACACATGCGCACACAGACACACACATAGACTGTGACACATACATAGTATCTGCACTTTACCAATTTCGCTGTACCTGTACAATGGCAATAAAGTTTCATTCGTTCATTCCTAGACTGTGACACACAGACATCTGAATTTGCAACACACACACACACACACACACACACACACACACACACACACACACACACACACACACACACACACACACACACACACACACACACACACACACACACACACACTCACACGCACACCATCATCCAGTTTCGAAAACAGCCCATTAATATTCTATATATGCTAGCCAGACATGAATCCGGCAAAAACAACAGCAAGCAATCAATCAAGCAAGCCACTCACAGACTGTGTGCGTGTGTGTTTGTGTGTGTGTGTGCTTGTGTGTGTCTCTAGAGTAGAGTAGAGTGGAGTGGAGAGGAGAGGAGAGGAGAGGAGAGGAGATGAGATGAGAGGAGAGGAGAGGAGAGGAGAGGAGAGGAGAGGAGAGGAGAGAAGAGGAGAGGACAAGACAAGACAAGACAAGACAAGACAAGACAAGAGAAGAGAAGAGAAGAGAAGAGAAGAGTAGTGTCTAGTGTGTTATTGTGTTTGTGTGTGTGTGCGTGTGCCTGTGCGTGTGCGTATGTGCATGTGCATGCATGGGTGTGTGCGTGTGCGGCCAGTCAGTGCTCCCTCTGTCCCAGCAGTGAGGAAGTGATTCCCTCTTAACAAATGCTGACCTCCAACCGGCCGATCGATAACAACCGCTGTCATGTACGGCACCGCAGAACAACAAAACAACAGAGATCACTTCCGAAGCTCGCGGAGACGCTGAAGTGCGTACACGAAGGTTTTGACCTCAACATTACATCCGCCAAACCACATCTCAGAGGTGGCAAGAGTGGTGGGAGTGTGTGTTTGTGCCATCCTATTTATGCCAAAGTGGATCCTGGTACAGCTATTTTTAGAATAGAATAGAATAGAATAGAATAGAATAGAGTAGAATGGTGGGTGTCTAGTATCTGTGGCATCCTCTTAATGCTAAAAGTGATTTGGAAATAGCGACTGGAGGATATAATGCACATAATATAATGCACAGCTACTGTGACAAAGTAGGGTGCACACGTAAATGCTAAATGGCAGATAAATAGGATATGACATGTTGCTCGTGTCTTCTACATAGATGAGTTAAAAAATATATTAAATGAGCCGTAAACGAATGTGATAATGGCTACTTAAATCGTTTAAGTTGGATATACTGTTATAGTTTCAAATAAAAGTCATAAATGGCACAGTGCAAATGTAGACGCTGCACAGTGCACACTTCAAAGGCTTGCACACTCGCCGGGTAGCATGGCCTGATGTTTCACAGCCAACAAGCTCCTTTCTTCTCCTTCCAACAAGCTGCTCGTTGTCTCGTATACACATTCCGAGGGCAAGTACAGATTTAAAAGCTTTGCCATTCGCCAGAGGTTCGGGGTCACATGATCGTAGGGCAACCAATGGCAGAGCCTAAGTGAGATGTTAGCCGCTGTGTCACCAGCTGCCTGGCACAAGAGGGCACAGTATGGGCAGAGGACGAAAGGTCAGCCAGCGTCCCCTGACACCATTTCAAATGCATGCGTTTCTCTAAATAAGTGGTTCCCAAACCTTTTCAGCGTGGGTCCCCAATTGGACTTTGTAATATTTTCACGAGCACAATATTATTCATGGAACTATTCATGAACAATCTTTTGTACCATTAATATTGCTAGATTTTCTATGAATAGTTTGGCCGCTAATATTGCTAGAAATCCACAGGACAGCAAAAACATCTAAACAAGTCTACGGGTGTCCGTATTTTAAAAAAAGAAGACATGGGTATCACTGACGAAGTAGTGATAACTTGGGTTTAGGTCTAAAAAGAGGGTTTTTAACTCACAGGCTGTGTTTAATCTTAAAGGGTTTGAAAATGTCATTAATTACAATGTCCCTTCTGGTACGTTTTGTCAATTCTACAATGGGTAGATGACAAGACTAGCCTGTATAACGTCACATTTTTGAAAAATGTGACATTGGTTTTAAAATCAAGCATTTCTTGGCATATATTGTGCCAGTGAATGGCTTTTGACTGTGAAAGGTGGTGTATGACATTGATGGGCAGAGGACGGAAGGACCTCCTATAGCCCTGTACTCTCCTATTAGTCATGCATAAAAATAACTTGCCATAAATAACACAACTGAATAGAACCTTTACTTAGCAGTCTATCTCAGTCATGAGCATCATGCAAGGGGCAATCAATCACTGTCATTCGCATTGCCTGCCACAATCAAAAGCCATTCATTCACACACAAAAAAAATCCCTGGGAAGTGTTGTGTGAAACGGGATTGTGAACAAAAATGTCTCGTCAAGAACCGCCAGCGTTCCCCTGCAATCATGGCACAAGTGGCTCCCAAGGACCAGACTTGTTTCTGGAAGCAGACGTCTAGTGGGGGAGAGAAGTAGGTCAAGAACATCCCACTTTAGCTGCAAGGGGAGAGGATACTGATGCTACTGCTGCTGCTGCTGCTGATGGTGCTGTGTGCCTGGAGTCAGGGCCGCTGACAGCTTTGGCTGGGCCCAGGACAAAGACATCTGGAAGGGCCCAAAACCCAATACATACACTGTAATGACTATCAATTCTGGGCCCCCTCTCTCCCTGGGCCCGGGACAAGTGACCCCTTTGTCCCTCCCTGTCGGTTTTCTTGCCTGGAGCTATGGTGTCTGAGAGCCTGGTTTCACTGTAGCTCTAGCCCCACTCCTTCACTGTGCTGCTTCCCATCCCACTCATCCCTTCCCCCTCATCCCTTCCCCCTCCTGCTAAGGCTCTCATGCGGAGGCTATAGCTAGCTGGCTGGTCTGGGAAGGAGGCGCTGCAGGTGAGCTGGCACACCGACGCCTCTTCAAGACTCATCCAAGGCCTCTCGCCAGACCGCTGCAGGCAGACAGACAGGCAGACTTGGAAGCAGACAGACAGACCTGGAATCAGGCAGACAGACAGACCTGGAAGCAGGCAGACATACAGACGTGGAAGCAGGCAGACAGACAGGCAAGCACAGGGAGACTTGGAGGGGGTTTAAGAAGACAGCCAAGCAGATATGCAAACGTGGAGGCTTGTAAGCAGACAGACAGACAGGCAGACAGACAGACAGACAGACAAGGTAGACAGACAGGCAGGCAGACAGGCAGGCCTGGAGGTAGGTAGAAAAGCCTCTAAACATCCAGTAGCCTGCACCCACATTGGTATCTCTCTCTTCGATTAATCGTTGTGTGTCGCCCTCTGTCTGCTTCTCTTTCTCTGTATCATTCCTTTTCTCCACCTTATCTTTTCCCTTTAATTTGTCACACTCTCTTAAGTTCTATTTGGCCCATCATTTACACTTCATGTATTGAGAGAGAGAGAGAGAGAGAGAGATGTAGAGAGATAGAGAGAGAGAGACTCTTTCACTCTCCCTGTAAGCTTTCTCTGTGTCTTCTTTTCTTCCACCAACTGGCTGTGGCGTTTCGCGGCGACACATGGAGAGCGGCGACCCAATTTAAGCTGCCGTTACCAGCCATGCTCACCTGCTTCGGCGGCTCCAACACAGCTCAGTGGCCATCACACATACACGCTTTTCAAAGCTGCCACCCTCCCTCGTACGCTGTGCGCTGGAGAAAAATGACATCAATATATACTGTGTTATATAGACCCACTCACAATTGAGCTGTTAAAGCACTCCAAGTGTTCCGTGTGAGGTTGAGCTTTCAGTCACCATTTTCTTCAAGACGACAACGCATCTTTCCAGCCTGTGTTTTTCTTCACTTCACAGTATGTAATGGTGATGAAATGGTTTATTTGGGTTTGGTTGTTCAGAGATCGGCGAGCAAATTGTTGAGAGAAATAAAAAAATAACAAGCAGAGATAAAAGAATAAAAAGCCACCCACTGTTGGCTGTGCCCCTGCTGCTTCAGGAGCAAAAAGAGGCTCTCTGTCAACTTTGAAGCAAGAATATTCATGACAGCAAGTGCCTAAGAGATGACCACGAATAATGTGAAGAAACCTCAGAGAAGAAAATCATGGATATTTTCCTGCTTTTTCATTCCTAGTCCTTCAATATATCCATACACAAACTGACTCACAACACAAACTGCTTACTTCAATTACAACAGTTTGAATGCCATAGGAATGAACTAGCTCAATTGACCACCAGCAGGTTCTGTACAGTAGCTACTGTATTTGTTTCAATGACACGTGAGTCCCTTGTTATTTACTTCAGCGGCCACACCGATCAATTTTGATCAAGGGTGACAAAACATTGTCGAGAAATAGATGTTTTTTTATGTCCCTAATTACATAACAAAAAAACCCTAACCCAATTTCTAGGATGAATTGCAATTGTTGTAACAAAAATGCATTGAAGGACTAGGAATGAAAAAGCAGGAAAATATCCATGATTTTCTTCTCTGAGGTTTCTTCTGCAGCAATGCTACACGGATCCATTGACTTTTACTAGCTTAGCGACATCCTCCCTCTTTTAACTTGTCTTAAAGCAAGACAACGCTTAAAATGAAAAATAAGACACTTTACCACCTTTATAAACCCCAGCAAACGATTTTAACTGCATTAAGCCCCAAAATAGTGGCATACCCCTTTAACCCTTAATCGCCTAGTGCAGTTACACAGCAACTTCGACAGGTAATAATGGAATGTGCTAGCTTCAAGGGTATTTCAGAGGGCATTGCATTCTTGAGTATTTCCAACCTTTACTGTATTTATTTCCTTTTTAAACTTGATCCCCGCATTTCTATTAGCCTAAGTGACTAATTAACTATCCTGGCTTATTCATTCCCAGCGTTGCCCCGTGGGTTGTAGTGGTAGCAATTATAGGCTATGCAAATAAGCATGTCCACCACTGCCCCGCCCCCCAACTCCCATTACTACTTGTGATGGAATTTGAAATGAATAACATTTGAATTTAACCACTAGCTAAAAAGTCATTGTAAATGCTAATGTGTATGATAATGGCACTTGCTCGCTAATGACATTCAAATTAGTCAACATTCTACTATTGTCTTACTGTAATGTAGCGTAGCCTTGTCTTGGTAATGCATTCTTGTGTTTCTGTGAATGTGGGTGGGGATAAGCATGTTTTTTTTCTCCTCGGTCATTCAGTTTGATTGGGAAGGGGGAAAATGCTTATTCCCATGCGTGATATTCAGTTTATTAGGGGCTATTTGTAATCATGTCAGTTCATTCCAGGTTACGGCTTTCCATGTGTCTTAGCGTCTAGCCCCTCAGCATGCAATATGGGCTTCTGAGGATGAGAGTTCTTCTGTCTTTTACTGTAATTCCATGTCTGCCCTCTGTTAATAAATTTATACATGTATTATTGAAAATATACAATGTGATAAAAGTGTAACCTTTAGTTAGAGTTTTCTCCTATGTTATTCTCTCTCTCTGTCTCTTTCTTTCTCTCTTTCTCTCTCTCTCCCTCTCCTTTGCTCTGAGTTATGTGACATCTCTGGTCCACCAGGAAAACATCTCTTCTTGGTCGTTTGGGCTACTCTGTCTGAACTATGACCTTGTTTAGGCTGGTAAAAGCTATCCATCACAGGCCGGACGCCACTGGGAGCTCATCACGGAACCGGGGGAAGACGCGACCATATATGTTCATCATATTATGTTTTACATATGCATGATAGGAAAATTACTTGTTAGAATGAGATAATAAAGGCCTAGCCCACTGTTGGTAGACTCGGGCTCGCAAGAAACCAATGTAACCATTTCCTGTGAGTGCGAGACCCCCGAGCTGCTTTCAGATTTAAACTGCTACCTCTGTTTCTGTGTGTGTTCTTTCAGGTCAATTTGATAAGGTAATACAGTGAAATTGTTAAAGTGATAATGTGAAATTATTCACACCCTCTGTCTGAAAACCGTAGTGAATACCAAAAAAGCCTAGTCTGTCTGTCTGTCTGTCTGTCTGTCTGTCTGTCTGTCTGTCTGTCTCTCTCCCTCTCTCTCAAATATTTGTGGGGCTGTGTGTGTGTGTGTGTGTGTGTGTGTGTGTGTGTGTGTGTGTGTGTGTGTGTGTGTGTGTGTGTGTGTGTGTGTGTGTGTGTGTGTGTGTCTGTGTGTGTGTGTGTGAGAGTGTGTGTGTGTGCAGGGCTGAGGGATGAGAGATGAAGGATGAGGGGGAGGGGTGGGGTGGGGTGGGGTGGGGGATGCTGTAAGACGTGGAGGATGCGTTGTAGCCAAATGACTTTGAACTGGAAGAAAAGGCCACGGACAAGGACTCCTCAAGCCTCCCTCACTGCCGAAATAGCTCCCGACACAGGGGATCCGCACGGCTCAATTTACAGCACGAGCAAACAGGGAGCCGGGAGAGGGAGAGGGAGAGGGAGAGAGAGAGAGAGAGAGAGAGAGAGAGAGAGAGAGAGAGAGAGAGAGAGAAAGAAAGAAAGAAAGAAAGAAAGAAAGAAAGAACGAAAGAAAGAACGAAAGAAAGAAAATAATAATAGAGAGACAGAGAAGGAGGGAGTGAGAGTGAGTGAGTGAGTGAGTGAGAGAAAGACAGACAGAGAAGGAAAGATGATGAAGGTGAAGGACAAAAGCATTTTTCTTATCACGCACTGACTTGTTTAAAAACTTTTTTGTGTGTTCACAATTCATCCTTAAATATCGAACACATACAAGATGCTATGACCAGAAAGGCGGCATGATACAAATACAGGGCCTGTGCTGGAGCATACTGTGTCATAACGCTGGCTGATACTGTTGCTGATACTGGCCTTGTGCCAGTGGAGTGACCAAGTCGTGACCTACAGTCACACACTTACGGTATGTAATTCAACAGACTTCAGTATATATACAGGAACTGTGAAGCCCCTGCAGCT
>NC_085874.1:15396829-15419329 GCF_034702125.1 Engraulis encrasicolus | reverse complement strand
TGTGTGTGTGTGTGTGTGTGTGTGTGTGTGTGTGTGTGTGTGTGTGTGTGTGTGTGTGTGTGTGTGTGTGTGTGTCGGGGAGACAGACATAAACCAAGATGGAAAGAAAGATACTGAGATCCAAAGAAGGGAAAAGATGGAGTGATAAAGAGAAATACAGAGGGACAGAGGGAGATACACAGACAGAGACCAAGAGAGAGAGAGTGTTTGTGAGAGAGAGAGAGAGAGAGAGAGAGAGAGAGAGAGAGAGAGAGAGAGAGAGAGAGAGAGAGACAGAGGCAGAGGCAGAGACAAAGACAGAACCCAAGATGTAGAGAAAGAGAAAAAGATAGATAGGGAGAGAGAGAGATAGAGATAGAGAGATTGAGGCACAAAGAGTGTAGAAAAGCCCATGTCAGCAGTGTCAGGTGAAAGAGATGAGGGATTAGATGCACTCACTATTTCCCTTCTGAATCTCATTGCCATCGCCTCTCTGTTTATCCCTGTCACTGGGGAAGAGAAAAGCACACAGGGTGGGGAGGTGGGGCTGGGATTCAATGTGTGTGTGTGTGTGTGTGTGTGTGTGTGTGTGTGTGTGTGTGTGTGTGTGTGTGTGTGTGTGTGTGTGTGAGAGAGAGAGAGAGAGAGAGAGAGAGAGAGAGAGAGAGAGAGAGAGAGAGAGAGAGAGAGAGAGAGAGAGAGAGAGAGATCTGTGTGTTTTTGTGTGTGTGAGGTGTGGTGATGCACGGCCTGAGGAATGAGGAATATAATAATATCCAGGCGTTGGGTACCACCCCCCGCATCTCCGAAGACTAGGGTCAGCAACCACAGGATGAAGTGAGATATCGGAGGCGGTAGCCGAGGCAGCACCCTCCGTCGCTATGTGACATTAACTAAGCTGCAAGGATGTGAGGGATCGCCACCGCCTTCATTCCACCCTACACCCATCATCATACATCCACAGGCAGGGCCCCTGACAGCTTTAGCTGGGCCACGGACAAACCCCTACAAAAGAGCCCCTCTACCCAAAGCATACAATGTAATGAGGACAGTATTCTGGGCCCCCCCTCTCTGCCTGGTGCCGGGTACAACTGACCCCTTTGTCCACCCTCTGTTGGCTTCCCTGTCCACACAGGAGTCGTCGTCTACGCCAGCAAACACGGAGGCCATGGCGGGTTCACCGGATGTGGTGACAGCCGCCTGAGTTGTGCTGCACTGAAGTCGCAGCATCGCAGGTCGCATTCGCCGCTGTGATAAAGATCAGCGGAGTGAAAAATATCCCTCAGGCAGAGTCGGAAAGTCTCTAATCTGCCACATGCACCCTCAACCGTGGGCGTGCGAATCAAACTACTGCAGGTGCCAGTCTGACAGGATTCTAGATTTCGGGACACATCCTAGTCCATTTGAAACCTTTTAACGGAATGATCTTTCATACAGGTGCATATGAAATTTCGGTAACACTTTATTTTAGGGACACATCTATAAGCACTAATACATACAATGTTAATGCCTGCATAAGTAACTTGTAAGGCATGTACTAAGCAAATGCTAAGGCCTACTAGGTCCTTACTAAGGTTAAATTGGTAATAAATCCCTTATTGTGCATGAACAAGACATTTGCGAATACATGCCTAACAAATGTTTGATTTTGCATTGTACATGCCTTACAAGTTACTTATACAGGCACATTGTATGTATTAGTGCTAATAGATGTATCCCTAAAATAAAGTGTTACCGAAATTTCTTAATTAGCCAAAGAATAGGATAAGCATCTACGCTATCCTACACTCTACTCTACTGTACTATACTATACTATACTATACTATGCTATACTATACTATACTACATTGTGAATACCCAAAGAAATAGTAAGATGTATTTTCATTAAAAAAACAACACATAGGCCCTTTAACTTTTGCAAAAGATCCCAAAAGCCTTGTTTTCCTCTGCCACACACTGCAAGCAGGCATCAGGAAAAAGCGTAACTCATTCTTGGCCTGATCCACACACCTGCTGCGTTCATAAACAGGTACATCAACACCAACAAAGTCAACCCCAGATACCTCAATCTGAATATGAATATACAATACCCACCTGCCTGAATATACAACACAAGCCTGAATATAAACATATAAACATATAATATAGATATCTGGGTGCATTTCTGGAAAACATAGTTGTTAGCAGTTAGCAACTTTGGTAGTTGCCAATGGGAAATTGCATTGCAACCAACAAAGTAGCTAACATAGTTAGCAACTACGCTTTCCAGAAATGCACCCCTGGATTCAAAACAACTTACGCAGAGGCAGCATGGCAAAACATCCAGTTCTATTCCACTCAGGTAAATTCATGTACACAAAAAAAGGGGCCCCACCCATTACAGATATTATGGTGGGGACGCTGCACAGCAGGCCAATGTACACTAGAAACAACCAAAGCAACCAAGTAACCGAGGTTGTGGAAGAAGTTTTACCATGAATTCGCTGTATTCACTCTGGACCTGATACTGACATGTTTGATTTAGCTAATCACATAACGGCTCTGAGGTGCATTTCTGAAAAGCGTAGTAGTTAGCAGTTAGCAACGTCGGTAGTTGCCAATAGGAAATTGCATTGCAACCACAAAGTAGCTAACATAGTTAGCAACTACGCTTTCCAGAAATGCACCCCTGGCTTGACAGACCAGGATATTCGAAGATAAGATATTAATATTCCAATTGTTTTTTTACTGAACCGCGTCATAGCTCATTACCATCGTATTGGCTGACTTTTAATCCTTGGAATTTGCCTGGTCGCCCAATTCACTTCATCCCTGGCGAATTTGCTTTGGTCGCGCAAATCGTTGACGGACTCTCCATAGAGAAATAATGGTCGCTCTGGTTGCTTTGGTCACGTTTTGGTGTACACATACAGTTAGGCATCCCACTGTAACTGGTTAAAGGAATCCTTTATCATCATCATCCATGTTACACACCGCAAAAAGCCTTTACAAATCAGAAGACACACAGAGAGAAAAAAACACGATTATGGTACAAATTAGGCGAAACACGGGAGCATTTCTGTCCAGAGCCTATCCGGCAGCTTTTCGATAGGCAAATGTTTTTCATGTGGGGCGACCGAGGCTGCCATTTCTCGGGCAGTAATCAGTCTGTGATGGATGCGTGTGTGGTGTTGTGAATGCAGGCAGTTGTATAAGGAGCGAGGGAGAGAGTGTGTGTTTCAGTGTGTGTGTGTGTGTGTGTTTATGTGTGAGAGAGGGCGGGGGGGTGCAAAAGAGATTGTGTGTGTGTGTGTGTGTGTGAGTACAAAAAAGATGATGAGGATGTGTGTGTGTGTGTGTGTGTGTGTGTGTGTGTGTGTGTGTGTGTGTGTGTGTGTGTGTGTGTGTGTGTGTGTGTGTGTGTGTGTGTGTGTATGTGTGTGCATGTATGTAGGGGTTTTGTGTGAGAGGAGGAGTAGGGAGTAGGGGATACTGTGCCGACGGGGGTAGGGGGGGTGTAAAGCGGTCACTTGTCCAGGGCCCAGGAAAGGAGGGGGCCCAGAATTGGGTCCGTATTACATTGCATTGATTGGGTTTGGGGCCCTATCAGATGTCTTTGTCCCGGGCCCAGCCAAAGCTGTCAGAGGCCCTGACTATGCCCATATAGTTTTGCACACTTTACACTGTTCGCACCCAAATTACAGTTTCTCTTCATTAGCCACTTCATTTGCAAAGGCCGCAATGTTTCGGCACTGCTTGGAAATCGCTGCTATTTTCTTGCTTTGTTTTTTTCCCGTCTTTTTTCTTTATTTCTGGTGTGCCGGAGGGAGCTGGCAGATGAGATGCACACAAATAGACCACAACACACACACGCGCAAACACACGTACGCTCAAACACACGAACACACACACACACACACACACACACACAATACGAATGTTATGCAAAGCGATGACACATTTTGTATCTTGTATGTGTACACACACAGACACACACACACACACACACACACACACACACACACACACACACACACACACACACACACACACACACACACACACACACACACACACACACACACACACACACACACACACACACACACACAAACACATAAACGGTGACACATTTTGCATCTGTGCCGACCTGCTCTCTCATTTACACATAATGCGAGCAGGGAAGATGGAGCTTCTCTCTTGCTTTTTTGCCAAGATGAGACAATGGCTTTTCAGCACACTTGCATAAGCCATTATTTCAGTGCAAATACAAACAGCGCGCCTCTCCTTAAATCACCTCATAGTAAAGCCGTGTCACAAGTACACTACATTACGCCTTCGTTCGCATTAAAAAGGGGTGAAGAAGACACATGGCGTGTCTCAAACGGCGCACTTGTGCACTTTTGGTGAGCTAATGCTATACAAGTCAAGGGCATAACGTTGGTGGTCTAAACTTCCCCTTGACACTTCAACTTCCCCTAGACCTCAGTGCACTGCGTGCATTATGTACTAAACAGCACAGCAACAGCACTGTTCAGAGACGCAGCCCCAGGTCAATTGCCTAAACAGCACGTATAAGGCCTTGCACAATATCTTGATGTGCGTGTGAAACACATATAAGGATGTGTAGGCACATTTCATTCCTTGCAGCTTCCGTATGTGTGTGTGTGCGTGCGCATGCGTGCGTGTGTGCGTGTCTGATTTGGATTTGCTGAAGCGTGAAATAAATACAAGTTTTTTTTTTCTCAGTGGGTATCTGGTAGCTACGGACAGAAATCTACAGCAGCACTGTGGGCTTATTGTTGGATCCAAATGTCTGCTCGATGACCAGATAGCCTCTCAGTGTAAGTGTAGCTTCCTCTTTTGAAAAGGCAAGTGAATGTTTTAGAACGCTAAAAGCATGTGGTCAATGAAGGCGTTTGACCTGGACGGCGTTCATGCGCTGTGCTTTGGACGGTGTTAATGTGCTGTGCATTGAACAGGCAGAATTTGCATGGATGCAAACAGAAGTATGGTCAATGATGACAGAGAGAGAAAGACAACCCAAACAGGCATGCAAGTCATCCAAGCAGCTGTGAAAAATGGAGTGGTGCAAAAAAGCACTGTTTACGTAATAATATAATCAGAGTCATCCAAATCTACTTAAAGGTGTAGGATGGTAGCCACAGCAGGTATTAGCCTACAATTATGCTGCTCATTGAAACCGTGCTGCCTATTGCCAAATTTGACCTTTTCATGAATATACTATATTTAATTAATATTTACTAGTATAAACGAAAAATGTCTGTTTTTGGGTAGCCTATTCAAAATGGTGGACATGGAGAAGATCCACCTTTTCATGTAAGAAAAATGCATTTTTTTTCAGTCATAATGAATGCCTAGAATTTGATGTTGGTGGTAGGTATTTGTGAGAAAGGTAACATTTCCGAAGAGGCCGCATGAATTCTGGAAATAAACAAACTACAGTAACTATTACAAACTAACCGCACCTTTGAAGTACAGACTATTGGTTACAGGTGCATAATCATTCATTGATTTTCTTGCAGTCAGTGCAAAGTATTTAACCTACAATTTAAAGCAAGATGGAGAGCTGATTTCATGTGCAAAGTCAATTCAACACTTGGAGTTGGATGTTGGTCTTACTCTCCGCGTTGAATTGACTCTGCAAAATGTAGGTCAATTGACTCACGTTGTAGTTAGTAAACCTCACCATTGCTAAAACAACATATGCAGCTCTTTCAGGCAGAATAAAGACAATAACCAGATCTGCGCAGTGCAGAATACATCATGTGAAAATGATGAAATATTGCCTCATACAGCTGTTTGGCTTCTGAACTGAAATGCATTATCGTCAAAGCTAAACTTGTGCGAAGGCGTTGGAACTCTGATGATGCCACGACAGACAAGTCTTTCTAGATACCAGATGGTGTGTGTGTGTGTGTGTTTGTTTGTGTGTGTGTGTGTGTGTGTGTGTGTGTGTGTGTGTGTGTGTGTGTGTGTGTGTGTGTGTGTGTGTGTGTGTGTGTGTGTGTGTGTGTGTGTGTGTGTGTGTGTGTGTGTGTGTGTGTGTGCGTGCGACCATGTGTGTGTGTGTGCATGCGGTACAGTTTTAAAGTTTACAGTTCTGAAGTGTGGTTGTGCCCTGTGTATGTGCGCGCGTGTGTATCTGTCTGTGCATAGTGAGTGTGAGTGAGTGTGTTTCTGAGGTACAGTTTTAGAGTTTGAAAGTTCTGAAGTGCAATTTTGCCCTGTGTGTGTGTGTGTGTGTGTGTGTGTGTGTGTGTGTGTGTGTGTGTGTGTGTGTGTGTGTTAGTGTGTGTGTGTGTGTGTGTGTGTGAGTGTGTGTGTGTGTGTGTGTGTGTGTGTGTGTGTGTGTGTGTGTGTGTGTGTGTGTGTGTGTGCAAGTGTTCATGCGTGTGTTTGTGGGTAAAATGTCTTGAAGGGCACTCTCTCACCCCACATATAGTGACACACACATGCATGCATGAGCTCACGTGCGCACACACACACGCACACGCGCCCACACACACACCCCTGCCATCCGTAACAGACTTATGATTGGGCCAGGGAGTCAACATGGTGGAGGGGCAATTAGAAGAGAAAGAAGTACTGGACTCATATACAGTAAAGAAGGTATAACAGGTGTGTGTGTGTGTGTGTGTGTGTGTGTGTGTGTGTGTGTGTGTGTGTGTGTGTGTGTGTGTGTGTGTGTGTGCGTGCGAGCATTTGTGTGTGTGCGCGCGCCTGTGTGTGTGCACGCACGTGAGCGTGTGTGTGTGTGTGTCTGTGTGTGTGTGTGTGCGTGCGTGCGTGCGTGCGTTGTGTGTGTAGTGCGAGCACATGTGTATGCATGTGTGTGCAGACGGCTGGCTTCGTGTGTGAGGCAAATGGGCCGCAGGTGTGAGAGGCCCCAGCCAGACAGCCGAGCCTTATGGGCTGTCAGTGGGATGCCCTGCTCTGACCTGTGCAGGGGTCACCTACCTACAGACGGAAAGGAAGGAAGGATGGACGCGACACCTAAAATACACTCACCTGTCATCAGGGATGCCGACAAGAGGGGACAGAGGGGTCAATTGCCCCGGGCCCAGGGAGAGGGGCGGCCCAGAATTGGGTCCTCATTACATTGCATGTATTGGGCGATGGGGCCCTTTCAGATGACTTTGTCCCGGGCCCAGCCAAAGCTGTCAGTGGCCCTGCCTGTCTTTGGAGTCAGCGCAGCGTCAAACAGGTGGGATCAGACGGGTGGGGACTGCATGGGGCAGACGGCTATCTGCCCTCTACCCCACTGACTCCTCATCAAATGAAGATCAAGAGACCAACAAAAAGACCGACAAAGGAGGGGAGGAACAAGGGAAATGAATAGCAAAAGACGGATATTGCAGGCGGGTAAGGGTGTAGCTGTGGGTGGGTGGGTGGTTGGATGGGTGTGTGGTGGCTGAGTTTCTATGGATGATTCGTATTAGGGCTGGGCAATGTCACAGGGCCCTTTGAGAACACTGTTCATCAAGTCAAGTCAAGTCAAGTCAAGTCAAGTTTATTGTCAATTTCTTTACATGCACTGGTCATACAAAGAATTTGAAATTGCGTTTCTTGCTCTCCCATGCAGACATAGACTAATCTAGGTAAGGACATAGACAGTATAGACATAGACAGTACTCATACATGGACATAGACAGTATGGACCTAGACATTGCTCATACAGACATTTAAAGTGCAAGACTGGACAACAGAAGACTTGTAGAGAACATACATTAAGAGGAGGTATTTTGTCATTCATATTATTAACATTATTATGCATAATAACAGGGCTCAAAATTGTGCTTTCCTCCATAGGGGACCATGATCTCATACGGTAGCTGTGGCCCTACACCTGGGGCAGTATAGATCATGTGATATTAAAGAGAGAGAGAGAGAGAGAGAGAGAGAGAGAGAGAGAGAGAGAGAGAGAGAGAGAGAGAGAGAGAGAGAGAGAGAGAGAGATGAAATTGAGAGAGAGAGATGAAATTGAGAGAAATAGAGATACAGACAGATACAGAGAGAGAGAAAGAAAGAGGGAAAGAAAAAGAAAAAGAAAACCGGGGCGAGAAATGAATATGGAAGAACACAATGAAAGGCAAGCCGTTATGCCTTAGTCGCTTTGTCTCGCTATGTAAAACACACAAACAATACCCCCATTAATATGGGACACCTGCTTTTGCGGCCTCCCCGCAACTCCAGGTTGGAGCGTGCTTTTTTGAAAACAATGTGAAACGAGGCAACACTGTCAAACGACTCCAAAATTCCCACTGCCACCAAACAAAAAGAGAAACAAAACAAAAAAAACACAAATGAAAGAACTCATCCTCTCAACCTTCACCTTCATCAGCACTCAGAGCCAAACACAAACACCTAAGGCTGCTGGTTGAAAAGGAGTGAAAAACGGCGTGTGTGCTCAGACAACCTCATTGTTTCAACATCGCTATTATAAGCTAATTGGTAACATCTGCTGGGAGCAGCGCAACGGTGACCTCCATGGACAGCTCGCACTCCAGAGGGGAGCGCTCAGCATCATTACACCCACACACACAGCCTTTCACCGGGGCCTCGGAGGACAAGAGCATTGGGGTGAGGTGACTGTGTGGAGTTGAGGGGCGTGATGAATGGTTGTCAGTTTCGAGGAAAAGTCTAATGGTAAGGCACGTAGCACCTCCACTTGCTGTTGCGTTTCAGTACAATACTCTATGGTTTAATTATTATTGTTAAAGGACACAGCACAAGGTTGAAGTTAAATAAAGTTTCGCTCATGCACCTTGAACGCATATAAAAAGGATGAAATAAATAAGCTTATTTCCATTGTGGTTCTTGGGTGTTATCAAGTTGCTACAAAAAGTCAGGGAATGCATGCACATCAGTAGCACAGGTGTTGGACCAAAAATAAGGCAACTGAGAGGAAAATGAAGGCCCACAACACTGTTTGATGCTCCCAAAATATTTCTTTATTACATTTTTGGGAGCATGTTTGATGCTGCGGATCTTAATTTTCCTTTCTGTTATCAAGTTGTTATCAGCTGTACTGAGCCATGGTCTTTAATTTACCGACATTGAAGTGTCCCAATCAGATTTCATTATTTGAGAGCAGGAACAATGGTTACCAGGAACAATTAACCCAGAAGACGGTGTGCATTATGACGGACAGATTTATCATGTAGTCAGGTTCTGAGGTTAAAGCTATTGAGAGCCACCAGAAACAAGCAGAAAACTATTTTCATGTGGAAGAGGGAGATGGGGTGGAGTCTTCATAAAAGCAGCAGAATTAAAATTGAAATCAACCAAAAGCAAATTTCGAAGCGACTAAAATGTGGCACCATTTTTTTCTCCATTTTTCACTGAGCTTGATTGTATCACTGTGGGAGTGTGAGGGGAACTGTGCGTGAAGGAGAAGAGCTTTTTAGTGATGATGCAGTAGCAGTTCACTTTTTAAATAAAAAAAGATGCTATCTCACATTTGGGAAAATTCTTTAAACGCCTTTGATGACTTGGAAGCCAATTTAATCCCTTTTTATGAGCTGGATGAAAAATAATAATAAATAAATGAAAGATAAACTAATCCTTTGTGCTACCCACCCTCCGGTGCAGGAGCAAAGACATCTGCAGTGACCCCAAACTGTACACTGCAGCTTTTGTACACCGCAAAAACTTGGGATTGGGAAAAATAACCCCAAAAATATATAAATAATAAATAAATAACAACACACCAGATGTCCTTGGCCAGTACCTGACCCTACCAGACACTAATGATCAGCTTGGGGGTATTTTGGACCTCCAAAGGAAACCATTTCCGATGTGCCCCACTGAGAAATGGTTGGTGACACGTTTCACTTTGATGGGAGCGTGTCATACACGGACAGCAGTGGCGATGGCTATTTCAGGGTGACCTAGATTCCGTTCGGCAAAAGGACAAAAAATCAATCATAAAAAACCTGGAAAGATAACATGGGGCAGGCCAGGGCATGGCACGGGCCGGAGAGACAAGTAAGGGCACAATGTCCTCCAGAGGCAAGCTGCTCACTGTGACCAAGCCAACCTCATCACTGACCACCCCATCTTTAACCAGATCCTTTTTTTTCAAGTATTCACCTGGATTAGGCTACCTGAGCTTTGACACACACTGTGTCCACTAAACAACAAAGACTAAGTCTGGACATACAACCTGCTTACCACAACGTTAGACACATAGAAGTGTATTTTTTTCTTATGTTCCTTGGGCAAACTTTCCCTTTCTCTGAGGAGATAAAGCTCATCCTTAGTTCCTGGCTAACGAGGAATGTGTCGAAATTGAAGAGTGATTTGGAGACAATTAATTTGCCCTCAATCTGTCAAAAACACAAGAGGGACATATAGCAACTTACAACAGAAGAGACATGTCCTTATTGTTGACTAATATTGGAATGCCATTACAGGTTTATGTCCATGGTCTACGAACACGTACGCATATAGAATGTGAAAGGGATTTGATGCCCATCGTGTTCCATCACCATTCCGCTGCAAGAATATGTCTTTGTCACGGTACCTACCCCTTACTCAATACGAAATAAAATGACAATGTGAAATAAAACCTTCAGTAAATGTATTGCCTCATTTGCCCCACTTCTGGCTTGTTTGTTATGAAGCTTTCTCCCCCTTATCAATAAAGACAGGCGCCATGACGGTAAAAAAAAACTGCCCCGCATAGATATGTAGTGTTTTATCCATTCTGCTGCAGAGGGCCTCATGCTGTGCATCTTCAAAACTCATCCTCAAAGCCCAAAACATCAATGACAGGCACAATTGCTTAGCTTCTTAACAGCACAGCAGCAAGACATGGTAAGAACTAATAAATAAAGTCCCTATGATAGGCCAACAGTGTCCCAAGGGCCGGCGCTAGGCATAGGCAGACAAGGCACATGCCTAGGGCGCCAGATGTCTTGGGGGCACCCGAAAGTCCCACAGAATCAGAACGTCAAGTGGCATAGAACATACAAAGTTGCATTGGCACTGATAATTCATTGGCATGTAATTAATGTAAGTATGTATTTACTGTAGCTACTAGCTCAGATGTGCTCAATCAGATAAACAATGCTATATTTACAGATTCCAATTTCAAAATGTACAAAAAGGAAAGTGGGTGCTCGCCTACAGTAGGGCAGCAAATTGACTAGAACTGGCCCTGAATATCCCTATCGCTTTTGCAGTAAAGATGGAGTTGTGAAAAAAAAATGTAATGTATATCCTGTGTCCTTTGGTCATCCATAACTCTGAATCTAGAGTATACGGAAAATATTAGCTGGCCTGGGGTATAAAATTCAGGAAAACTTTTTGGCATTCCATCCGCAATCCCCGGCAGAAGAATACCTTGTTATCTGACCTGATTCACTGGCACTGCAATTGACATTTAATTAAAAGTCATTTTGATATTTGATGGGGACATCCCTTGTGTCTAGAAAAAAGCAGCATTTTTTCTCATAGCAATTAGCAATTAAAGCTGACCTTTCAAGAGAGTCCTGGTGTTTCTGCAGGATACACAGAGATCTAATTGGCCCTATGTGGAAGCCAGCATGGAGAAAAACGAGAGCGAGTGAGAGAGAGCGAGAGAAAGGGAGAGAGAGAGAGAGAGAGAGAGAGAGGGAGGGAGGGAGGGAGGTAAAGAGGATAGCATGGTATACAGTACAGTAGATACATGAGGATAGATGGATGCATGCGAGAGAGAGAGAGAGAGAGAGAGAGAGAGAGAGAGAGAGAGAGAGAGAGAGAGAGAGAGAGAGAGAGAGAGAGAGAGAGAGAGAGAGAGAGGTTCAGTAAATAGTAGCCTATGGTATACAGTACAGTAGGTACATATGGATAAAAGGATGTACAGTACAGTATCACGCATAGATTTAATTTCTGGCGTAAAATCCCACTGTAATTCTTTTGTATGTAAGTTTCCCCCCCCCACACACGTTCCTGTGAGCTGCCTCTGAGCAGCATGGGAGTCTGAGTGATCACCATGGCAAACACATAATGACAAGCAGATGGGGCTGATGAGGTGTGACAAATAACCATCACCATATTATTTAATGGCAGCGCTGCCTGCTGGAAGGCAAACGCACAGACAGTGCACAGCGCACACAATGCAATGATGTGCCTGCCTCTGCACCCCCAGAACATCCCCCTTGTGAAACTATATGCTCAAGGCTATGCAAGGGTGATGGGATTTTTTTTTTTTGGTGTGTGTGTGTGTGTGTGTGTGTGTGTGTGTGTGTGTGTGTGTGTGTGTGTGTGTGTGTGTGTGTGTGTGTGTGTGTGTGTGTGTGTGTGTGTGTGTGTGTGTGTGTGTGTGTGTGTGTGTGTGTGTGTGTGTGTGTGTGTGTGTGTGTGTGTGTGTGTGTGTGTGTGCGTGTGTCACCATTATCATAGTGAGTCTGTGGCGCACTGTTTGACATTAGCACAAATGAATCATGACTAAAAATAACTTTGAAAAAGACGTCAAAACAAACTCTAGCAGAGCCAAAACTTTGAGTGGAAATAGTACATAGTACTGTATTTCCTCTTGATGTCTTTATCGTTTTTCTTGATGCTTTTATTTTTTTCTATTTTGTTTGCTCTGTGCTTGAACTGCATCGGTGTGTGAAATGCACTTTACTATATGCGCTATACAGTGCAAATAATATTGCCTTGCCTCACCGCAAAAGGAATCACAGACAGTAATGTACAGGTAATGACTGAATTGTTGAAAACAAGATTCCCTCAGATGCAGCACTAACAAGGTTGTCCACTAGCAGCTATGCCAACGAGTAGTGAGGTACGTATGTACACACATGTAGATATATTGTTTACCCATCCCCCACAAATAAATATTTGCACACAAGTTTGGCTGTGTCTGTTTTTCATATGTGTCTGGCTTTGGTCTTCTGAACTGGATTGATTCAAAAACCAAAGCTGAGATAATTCTCAATTGCTGTGCTATGGACTTTGTACAAGCTCATTTCCGTACAAGTAAGGCAAAAACGCAAATTCCACATACTGTAACATAATATTCAGTATATTATTTTCATTTTGCATGGAATGTGTACCATGTGAGTGTTTACTGATATGGTTCCTAAGGACTTTATTGCAGATGTTTTTTTCCCTGCTTACAGTACTTTCAGTAGCCTATATGGCCCCCATACTATGAAAGTGGCCAATTTCTTATGTACGATTTTAATAAAACTCCTATGACATGTACGTTTTTTATATGTCATTTTCAAAATCAGAGTCTAACTTCTAAAATGCTATTAATATTCATATCACACAATGGCACTGACTCCGACAGGAAGGTCTCCTGGTGCTAACATGAGAATTAGCTTGTCCCAGATGATGATCCACCTCGGTCTGTGTTCATTTTCTTCAATGGGGCACAAATTAAACCCCCTGCCTGCCTGCCACTTCATCGTCTCCTCCTGTTGTTATGTCAGGGGCGAGTGTTGAGGGAGGTCAGGACACAGTTGTGAACAGGTGACGCGGCTCATTTTGGTTCTTGTGATGGCAATCATGGTGTTCTACTACAGAGATTGAAAGAGGTTGGGGATTTGGGAGAAGTTGGTATGTGTGTGTGTGTGTGTGTGTGTGTGTGTGTGTGTGTGTGTGTGTGTGTGTGTGTGTGTGTGTGTGTGTGTGTGTGTGTGTGTGTGTGTGTGTGTGTGTGTGTGTGTGTGTGTGGGTGTAACTATGTCGTGACAGTCACGGTGACACTGACCATTTTTAATCTGGTGACACACTTGACAAAGGAACCCTTGACAGCAGTACTATTATGCAGACAATCTCTATCAGAGGAGTTTTATGCATATTCCTCTACCTTCTTTCATTGCCCCCAGATCACAAAAAAAACAAAACAAAACAGATCAGCTGGCCAAGTAAAGAGATGCTCTGTTGTGTTTATATTTCATGGTGACTGTTAAGGCCAAAATCTCCCCAGAATCGCATTTTGTTGCTAGAGCAAAGGTCAACTATAGTGTCGTGGCTCAGCTATACTCTTTCTGTGATGCTAATGTCAGCTTGACTTAGTTGTGTATTTTGGTACTTTTTTACTTGAGCTAGTGAGGACTTCTAGCTTTGTTTCATTATTGTCCTCCCCTGTGCGTTCCTAACTGTGGCTGAGCTCCTCTGGGTCACCACTGTATCTGGCACAGGTTGACCAGTGATCTCTGGCTCCCCTTCCCAATTTACTTGGGATGAATGCTGAACTCCTACTGCTGTACACACACACACACACACACACACACACACACACACACACACACACACACACACACACACACACACACACACACACACACACACACACACACACACACACACACACACACACACACACACACACACACACACACACACACACACACACACACACACACACACACACACACCTCTGTAGTAGCTATGTGACCCCACTGCCTAGACCCTGCCAGGCAGCTCTCTGAGTGCTCACTACATCAAACCATTACTGTCCATGCCAAAGAGCAGTTTCACTCCACCACACACTGCCTTCATGTATGTTTAATGTTCTTTCATGCTTGTTATTTCATCATGGGAGTGATGTGTTTACATCTCTGTTTTTCCTCACTGTCTCCACTCCTTCACGTGTTTTGCAGTGCATGTGTGAAATGAACTCTGTTATGGAGACTGATAGGTAAGGATTGACATATTAGCACGGCTCGATGCACAAATACACCTGTGTGTGTGCCCATAACAAAGAGACACAGCCACATAGCCAGGAATTGGTAATTATACCGTATGCTGTACACACACACACAAGCCCAAACACAAATGCACGCTTACATGCTTGCGTGTGTGCGCACTGCGCATGGACAGCCGCACCCACATATGTGTGCATGTTTGTGTACTGTGTGAATGCTTGTGCATGTGTGCACCAATGTGTGCTTGCGTGAGTTTGTTGGTTCACATGGGCGTGCATGCATGCATGTGTAAACACACGTGTGCATGTGTGCGTGTGTGTATGTCCTATCCTCTTGTTTGTCTTTACGTACTGCATACTCAGTGCCCTGGCACACGACGCATCTCTCATCTCGCTATAAATACACAGTAAGGGAGGGACCCCCCACAGAGCTGACAGACACTCATGAGTCTTAAGCAAGAATGAGAGGGAATGGCTAATGAGGAGAAGTGATTGCATGAATCACGGTGAAAAGAAATAAGGAGAAAAAATAAAGAAAATCGAAAAAAGAAAAATCGAACATGGTAGTGAGGACCATGGAACATTTTTTTTATATGGTATGAACATCTATGAATCAGGTTCAGGTTTGGATTCAGTTGTCTTTGTCTAAAGCAGCCAGAAAGACGTACACAGGCACAGACACAGGCCTACAGTATGCCTGCTCCAACACTCACAGCTATACATATCATAGGCACACATGCCCATACGCACGCACACATGCATGTATGCATGCACACACGCACACACACGCACACACACACACACACACAGACACACACACACACACACACACACACACACACACACACACACACACACACACACACACACACACACACACACTGAGCTGAGAGTGAGAAGTACTGCTCTGCCTGCTAGAAACGGTAATATTTTTGAGAACATGGGAAGAAGAAACCAACTCAGTGTTTCTCTAGGCCTCAGTGAAAGACAAAATACTATTCAACCAAAATACACTTCATGTGGCCCAGTGGGATGAGTGGACGTACTGTAGGCTTCAAGTATTGGCAGAGGACGCGCTCAACTTCTTGGAAAAACGAAAGTCTTTGGGTGCGAGATAAAAAGCGTCAACTTAAGGAAGAAAAATCCGCACTCACAAACTGCGTCTCATTATTTATACCACGCACTGATGAAGGCTTGTTAGCCGAAACGCGTTTGCTTTTTGGACATGGATGTACTGTAGGGCCGTCACACAATGTTGACAATGTCTGACGATGTTGACAATGTTTCTCCAGTGTTGTTTTATGGTGCGCAAAACTGTGATGTAATGTCGAAGACTACTGCTACCAATCAGCATGCACACACAGCAGTCTGTGTCTTGTGGCTGGTGACCTGAATGATTTTCGAAATGTCTTTCTGTTTGCCTCTCCAGCACTAAAAATAAAACAACATTATCGTCTTGTGATGGTTTATGGCTATTGACAACGCATAGAGAAGCCATTACAGGGGACATTAGATTATGAAGGGCTCACAGAGCCTTGCTTCATCATCTTGCGGATAAAAGGCAGCGAAGCGTCACGTAAAAGAGTCACAGGGCAAGGAGATCTCATCATCCCATCCCACCCGTAACAATGCAGCATTCGGTAACGTTCGTTCACATACGACCGCCAACACACTGCGTCCTGCTCCCAATCACCTTACAGTAGAATAGATGACTCCTGCTGCAACTGCTCAACTGAACTTTGGTCTCATTTGCGATGCACTGGATCCATTAGACGTTGAGAACTGTCGAACTTTTGGTGGATAACGCTCGTGTGTCAGCCATTGCAACCAAGTCAGCCAAGCAGATGCAGCAGGACACGAACCAATGGTTTTGCAATCAAATGCCATCGTTGTCATTATTGGCTGCTGTACGTGTGTGAAACATATACATTGTCATGCATCAAGCTACACGTATCTGAGAATCTACTGTTACTGATATTATTAGCAGTTGTGGCAGAAGGGCTGCTGACTTCAAAGTCAATTTGTCAGCTGGGAGCTGAGTTCACTAAAAAAAACAGAGGCTGCTGGCCCGAATGCTCAACTCATTTTTTTCATGTGCCTCCTTCAGTGTGCACTGAAGGGTGCACTGAAAAACGTTAATGACTTTAGGCCATCCTTGCTTTTGGCAAACTCCGATTCCACGATTATCTTGTTCCTAAAAATATTCTCTCGTTATTTTTCTTCTCACTGCTCTGCCTGACTGCCTGTGCCACAGTGTCACTTCACAATGATATAAGCGAAGACGTGGTGTGTAGCTCATCAGCTGCTATCGTCACCCGGATATCTCCTATATGTTCAACAGATCTGTGAGCCAACACACCACAATGGTTTAACCACTGAAAAAAATGATCAATAGCATCATCTAGCAATCTATTGCAGATTTCAAAGCAGGCTTTAGCTTATCTCTATTGGATGCATGGCATCTCTCCTTCTTGGTGTGTGCCTCGGACCGGGGGTGGAGCTATAGGGGGGCAAGGAGGGCATGTGGCCCAGGGCCCAAAGTCCCCCCATATTGGTGGTAGGGGCCCTTTTTTGACCTTCACATGCTGTTTGGGGGGCCCTACCAGTGTTTTGCCCTGTGGCCCAATGTGCATTTGTTCCACCACTGCCTCAGACACTGTGATAAGGAAAATAGTGGGGGATACTGAGTCCAACCTTATTGCCAGCAGCTATAAATAGCTCAATAGCAATAGGCTTTGGGTGGCTTTAATGACTTATTCAATCACAGGCCGGGTCGATTTGAATAATAGGAAATCCGATGTAAGGATCTCCCCCAGAAAGGTAATAAAACTGAGAGCAGAGTGTGGAGAGACACTCATTACCTTCCCACCATGATACATAGAGGCCACAAAAATAAAAGTAAACACGCGCACACACGCACGCACACACTCACGCACACACACACACACACACACACACACACACACACACACACACACACACACACACACACACACACACAAACACACACACACACACACACACACACACACACACACACACACACACACACACACACACACACACACACACACCATGTACACATCCAAATAAGCCACACAAAAATAACCCAATAAGTCTTTTTTTTTTTCGGACCTGCCCTTCCACACGGACTGAAAAAAACTATTCTGCACTTGTGCCACACATTTCATTTCACTTACGGTAAGTGGCCCAGCAAAGGGCAGAGCAGTCATAAACACTTCTGGGATATAAAGTGAGGCCCGGCAGCAAAGCAGAAAACACCAGAGCTTTCCCTAAAAATACGTTTGAATGTCAAAGCCCTGCATGGACAAGGAAAGAGGAGAGCCATGGAGCAGAGATTCAGAAGCAGGGGATCTTCTACTCCAGTGACACATCAAGGACATATATGTTAGTCTAGCTTGTGTGTGTGTGTGTGTGTGTGTGTGTGTGTGTGTGTGTGTGTGTGTGTGTGTGTGTGTGTGTGTGTGTGTGTGTGTGTGTGTGTGTGTGTGTGTGTGTGTGTGTGTGTGTGTGTGTGTGTGTGTGTGTGTGTGTGTGTGTGTCTGTGTGTCTGTGTGTCTGTGTGTGTCTTGCCTTTATCTTGCCTTTAAACATGTGGTAACACTTTACTTGATGCCAGCGTCATGCGTATAACATAAAAGTCATAATAGTGTCATAAAGCAGTCATGAATGTGTCATAAACATTTTAAGACTTTGTCATTGAGTGACAATCGGTTATGGTAAAGACAGCCCTGACAATGTCAACTTTTCATGACCATAAAACGTTTATGACATTGACATCAGGTTTATGATTCGTCAATGACTGTCATGACACTGTTTTGACAGTATTATGACACTGTTATGTCATATGTATGATGCCGGTGTCAAATTAAGTGTAGCCAAACATGCCAACATACGTACAAAGAGCTTCTTACTGTAACCATGAAAGGTTTAGTCTGGGTTCACACAGTTCATATAGCTGAGGGCTGTGAGTGGGACCAAGCTATGGTTCATGTTTGCTTTCACGATGCTCTTTGATATGACCAATGGTATGACCAATAAAGCAACCACTTATCTATTAGATGAAGAACCACGCCTACCCAATGCATTGGAGTGTGCTCTATTTCGGTCTCCTGATGGGGCGTTGTCCCCTCCTTCTTATTCTCTTTCTGTGGTGTTTAGTGGTAACTTGCAGAAGATGTGCACTACCGCCATCTACAGTGCTAAGGCAACTGTATTTATTCTCAACTTTAAGTCTCCAAAGGTCTCCTAACCAAAGGTCTTCTAAAGGGACCTTCAACTGACATCACATGGATGCAATAAAATAATGGGCTTGATGTATTTTACTGTAATAGACAACTCTTTGGCCATAGTCATTGAACTGTCTACACCTTCAAACAACCATGGCATCATGCTGCCAAGTCCGCCCCAAACGCAGGTAAAAATAAATAAAATAAAATAAAATTTGTGTGGTGGGCCGGGGTAGCTATCTGTTGATCTTACACAGAGCAGCCCTAGACCAATTCACCTGGCATAGGTGTTTCTGGAGGGTGTGTGTGTGTGTGTGTGTGTGTGTGTGTGTGTGTGTGTGTGTGTGTGTGTGTGTGTGTGTGTGTGTGTGTGTGTGTGTGTGTGTGCAGGGGCGCCTGCAGACTTGACCAGTAAGGTACGCACCAACCAACCCCCCCCCCCCCCCCCCCCCCCCCCCCCCACCCCCCCCCCCCCCCCCCCCCAAAAAAAAACAACAAAAAAAACCACCGGAGAAATGACAGCGGACGATGACACCGGAGGAGAAAAAAAAACATAGGATTGGAGTATAGTCAGTGGGCCTATGTCTGGGGTGGTTTTCTTTATCAGTTGTCAATGTTTCTTATTGCTTTAGGCTAGGAAACAAGGTAACTTAAACGTTGACAAGGTGTTGGCCAATACGGTTTTGAAAACCTTTTGGCTATATTGGCGTTTCACTTCTTTTTATGCAGCCATGCATAGGCTTACTATTACTTTTTTTTTTTTTTTTAACTGCGACATCGAACTGCAGCGACTTCCCCGACTATGCTACTACGAAGGGCTGCATGCACTTGTGTTCTCTCTCGTGCATGGGGGTGAAACAAGTAGGCTATGGCAGACGCCAGATACAACTTTTCCAGCGTTATACTTTTCGACTCGGGTAGAAAGTTGGCGCAGAGGTGTCTGCTGTAGCATGATGAATGAAGTTCACGTCACAATGGCTGAGCTGGGACCATAAAAAGCCCGGGCACGTTGTGCAAGAAAAGGCAGAAAGCGACTACATCAGCCTGTTAACCCACCGAGTAGTGCACTGAATGTTAGTCCAGGCTGATAACAAATGCGCAATAGACCTAGAGACAGAGCACAAGAGAACCACCGACGCACTCGCACACAAATCGCAGAATGCTGTTCATGTCAGCAAACAGGAAAACGTGCGCAATAAGCATTAGAAAACACCCAAACTGCATGTCATCAAAACATGCATAATTGCTTTAGAACTAATGCTTTCCCGAACATAATGTATTTGCGTAGCACACATAGCTAACCAGCTGTCAGTGCTGCCGTCCGAAGCTAGTAGGCTACAAAGCAAAGTTCCGTACCTCTCATAAAACCATCTCTGTAGAAAGCCACAATACACAGAACGGTAACCAAAATACTTTAGGAAATATGACACCAGAAGCAAAGTACCCTATAATATTTGCCGTGGCGGGCTCAGTGATTAATGAAACAGCTTAGCCTACCTGTACTGCTACCATCCAATGCCTTCTCCCTAGCCCACATGACAACTGGATTTTGGCTACGATTGAAACTTGTCACTTTCAAGACATTAACTCCGGTTATTTGATTTTTCTGTCATCAGCGACGCCACGACATAGGCTATGTGTTATTCCAAGTGGAAAATGGAGAGCTGTCTTTGCTAACTAGAACTACTAGACTTACATTTGTGGGCTATGTCTGACTGGAGGTAGCCGCTCAAGTTAGAATTCCGCTGATGGAACTAGAACTTGTTACTGTATCTTTTTTTTTTTAGGAGCGCGCGAGTTTTACGCACAGAAGCAAAAAGCAGGCTATCTGCCTTTGTAAATTAATGGTGCCCAACCATAGTCTCTGCTCTTTAATTTGCTTCATGCTGCTTCTTCTCATATAATATGTTGCATTGTCACAACATTCATAGAAGACACAATAGGCGTAATATTTATTTAAAAAAAAAAAAAAACTTCCTCCACTGGTGAAGGTACGCACAGTGCGTACGGCCGTACGGCTCCAGGCGCCCTTGTGTGTGTGTGTGTGTGCCATTGTTGTAAGTTTACCTCCAAGGCATGAAAGCTTCTCTCTCTCTGTCTCTGTCTCTGTCTCTGTCTCTGTCTCTCTCTCTCTCTCTCTCTCTCTCTCTCTCTCTCTCTCTCTCTCTCTCTCTCTGTCTCTGTCTCTGTCTCTGTCTCTGTCTCTCTCTCTCTCTCTCTCTCTCTCTCTCTCTCTCAAGTGACTGTGCCTCTGGCTGAGTTGTGTTGCTAAAGTTTGACGTTTTGACCCGCTGAGACCTTGAGGGAATTCAGCCCCACACACAAGAGGTTAGAAAGTCAGTGAGGAATACTTAGAAAAGAGAAAAAAGGACAAAAGCGAATAGCCAAAAGCTCAGCAAGCATAACAGGACGTCACAGGAAGTCACAGAGAAAATAAATCTAAAACATGAGTGCCGAATGAAAAATAGAGAAAACTATCCTGCTGGGCTCAAGAAACATAGCAGCTGGACATCAACATAATCAGCCACTATACAGCTTTGCTATTTTGTTGTCACCGAGCACAGTGGCATTCAAAGGGAAAAAACAGTGCGACTCACTCAGCACTGTAACCTTATTGGTTGTTTCACTCCTGACACTCACCACACGCGGCAGTAAAGTAAAGCAAATTACTGCCCCGCCTCTCCTTTTCTCTCTATCTCTATTTAGTTCTCTCTCTCTCTCTCTCTCTCTCTCTCTCTCTCTCTCTCTCTCTCTCTCTCTCTCTCTCTCTCTCTCTCCCAACACAATGGCATAACCGCTAGAACAACTGCCTCCTTGCAATTGCACAAAATCCCCCTTTTTTTGTGGAAGGAGAAAAAGAGAAGAGAGCGTGATGAGGTCACACAGCCGACATGGCAGTCATTTGTCACTCTTCTGCCTCTTATGATGAGTGTCAGAAGTGTCAGACAATAAGGTAACAGCGCTGAGCGGGTCACACAGATTGTTCCTTTGAATTCCACTGTGCTCTTTGACAACAAAATAGCAAGACTGTGTAGCATGACATTGGCTTATGGAGGCTAACCAGATGATTTCTCAATTCCCAATATACTGTATGTGAACAAATGAGCAAACTCAGATCAAAAAGTTCAAAACTGTATGCACTACTGAAAATGCTGTTGATATTTAAACGTTTTGTCAAAGCATTTGGTGATCATTACCATTTGTTGTTAAGCTCCACATTTGCTCCATTAGAATAATGACATTCTACCCCGATCTTTATTGCAGCAGACTAAGTGCCAGGGCGATTGCGCCAGGGCGATTCTGGGAAAAGCGCGGGCGCATCCCGTTCATGACAACGGCCGGATGTCTATCCTCTTGGTTTGTCTTCATTTTGTTTTCTGGGCGTGATGCAAAAATCTAATTTCACTGGTAGCTCGGACTGGATCTCGCAAAATCCCCCCAAGCCCCCCCCCCTCTGGTTAAACACATTGCACTGCCAAATTAATAAATCATGTCACTGGGAAAAGCAATGTATTGGAAATAAATCACTACTTGCTAATACGCTATTACTTTGTGGTGTCCTAATTAAAGTGCTGAAGCACACAACAGGAGAACAGGAAGCAGAGCCACAGCCATGGAGGAGAG
>NC_085874.1:15389329-15391829 GCF_034702125.1 Engraulis encrasicolus | reverse complement strand
GTACGTTCTTGTGGGAACTTAAAGTTAATTGACAACAAATAGCCACAAATAAAGAGCAACAAACAACAAAACAGACGTGCTTGACTCCACATCTAAATATCACATAACACTTCAGTGTGTCCCAAGAGAGCAGAACTCACTTCGCAACCACAAACAGCAAAGGACAAGACAGCCGGTTGAAACATTCACGTGACACTCACCAAAACATGTATTTGTAGGGTTATTTTGGAAATACGTGCAAATAAATCACTGGGAGCATTAACAGTGTTGCGGACTTCTATCATTTATTTCAATTATTTTGGAAATACAGCACAGCGCTCTATATTTTGCCAGTCTAGATCACAAATATGCAATTTTCATTTGAACAAGTGCATCCTGTGCAGCCTGAAGCACGTATTGAAGGACAAATACAAATCCAGAGGGCTTGAATGCCTTTCCTTGTACAGCAGTGTTCAACACTCTGGTGACGAGGGCGGAACTATAGGAGGGCAGGGCACTCCTGTATTTGTGGTGGGGGCCCTATTGTCACCTTAGCAGGCCGTATGGGGGGGCCTATCTATGTCTTGCCCTGGGGCCCCGGGTGTAATTGCTCCGCCACTGTCTGGTGATGTGGACGTTTTAGCAGTTTTAGGTAGTCTATTTCTCCCCTTCTATCCCATTTATCTCATTTTATCAGTCAGTACTTGCGAGATGGAAATATGATGATAGAAGCTGGCTGATGGATTCGATAATCAAGTTACAAGGTTGGTTTGCCTTTTAATTGGGTACATTATTTGACATTTTGACATTTTAATTAAATTTCCGTACATCCACGAGCAGATGATGGATTAACGAATAAATTAGCCGTTGCGACAAGGGAAGGAGGGGTAAGAGACAGAGAAGGGAATCTTATGGGGAAACTGAAGGTCCATGGAGATTTGCATCTAGAGTACGTATATCTGTGTGTGATGATGAGAAAGAGGCTCTCTACAAAGTATTGCTTAAATATATTCACATCAGTTAAATATTTACCATGTTCACTATATTGGCACAGTTTGAATGAAAAGAAAAATCTTCATAAAATAATAATAAAAAGTGTATATATTTAAAATTCTACCAGTGATGAATAAAATTAAGCTGCTTCAGATACTCATACAGTAAAACTCAGTAAAACAATGTCATCATACTTTAAGCGTGGGAAGATTGTGTGACACGATGGAATTCAACATTTTGTAATTAAAATGAGAGATGGGTGGTGCTGATATGAAATCATAATAATAAAAAAACGTGATTACCTTGGAGAGGTCTCCTACCTCCAGGTAGAAACAGATGATGAAGACATTCCAGGTCACCCAGAGCACCAGCCACACGGCGTACTGTCAGAAGGAAAGCACACACACACACACACGCACGCACACACACACACGCACACACACGCACGCACGCACGCACACACACACGCACGCACACACACGCACACACACGCACACACAAAAACACACGCATGCACGCATCCACGCACACACACACACACAAACACAGAGAATGAGAGAAAGAGAGAGACAGTGAGCGAGTGATAGAGCAAGAGATGGAGAGAGTGCCAAACAGAATTCCAATTAAAGACTCACATCAAACCCAGAGATGATACACAAGTAATCACATGGAGACATCGGAGGGTATATATAAACATTTGAATGACTAATGTCCAAACAAGCCCTTTTCCAGTCAACAGCCATCTATCAAAATGGCATAAATACGGTATTTTTTTCTCTCCCAATTTTAGCAATAATTCCTTTTTGACGTTTCAAAGTTGTTTCAACGGTGACAGGGATGAGAGAGGCTTTTTCTAAGGTATTGTTGTGTCTAGTTTACTGTCACTGGCACCATCCCCAGGGTGCATGAGCTCTCTTTATTGTCCAAGGCCAAGCACACATCTTAATCAGATGTTAAAGGTATAGAGAACATCGCATGGAATAAGCTGTGCTTTAAGCATGTACTGTACGTACACACATACTGTGCACACACATCACAGGCACAAGAGAACACACACAGAGAAACATACCGTATGCAAATTAAAATGCACATACACATACGTACACACACAAGCACACACGCACGCATGCACACACTCACACATGCACACGCGCACGCACCCACACACACACACACACACACACACACACACAAAGGAGAGCCTCAGTGTTTGTAGATAAGACACTGCACTAGGGAGGCCATCGTCTTAAAGATGGGTCATCCTTTTCATAAACTGCTTTGTAACATCCAAAGCCCATCACAATGCTCTCATCCTGTTTTGATCAGCCAAAAATAACCATTTCAACTCAACTCCATGCAGAAATCGACGCACAATTCCGTGATTGGCAGCGAAAGGATATGAGTCCCTGGCGCCAAGAGGAATTAGCCAAAGGGTTTAACTGCAAGGGAGGGAGGTACTCAGCCTGGTAAAGCCAGCATTGTGCCGTGTAATCAGAGCTCTTCCAATAAATATATTAAATAAATAAAA
>NC_085874.1:15379329-15384329 GCF_034702125.1 Engraulis encrasicolus | reverse complement strand
GGATGTTGTGTGCATATCCATTCAAACAGAGACGTATAGAAAAAGAAGGATAGTCCGCACGCACACTGTTGCTGCTCACCGATTTATTCAACAAAACGTTTCGACCTCACACGGTCGATGTGACATGATACATCGGTGAGCAACAATAGTGTGCGGATTTTCCTTCTTTCCTTCCAAGAGTGTCTATAAGAACACTCTTGCACTTGCTCTCTTTCTAGGCCTGCCACACAGCCTCTCTGCATGAGGGCATCCGGTGAGAGTCATTTTTCTTTAGCTCTCTTTCTTTCTATTTCTACTGCATCTCTCACACTTTTTTCTGTCAATCATCCTCTCTCTCTCTCTCTCTCTCTCTCTCTCTCTCTCTCTATCCATCTAGCTATATCTCAATGTGTTTAAAACGCTGTCAAAGATGATGGGAGAGTGGTGGAGTGGGTTTGAAGATGTCTCCTTTCTATAGCCCAATTCGCATGGGATAAATATTACCTATGGACCCCTGGTAATTCGCAATTACCCCCGGATCTCTGTAATTTCACGGGGCGCATTCGGACGGGATAAATAAACATCGGTTATGTACTCAATTCACAGACATTGTAGGGGGGTGCAGACGGCGCACCTATGTGAAATGACCCCAGAACGTCTGTGTTTCGCCAAAATACAGTAGGTAATTCGCGGCTAAATTACTACCTCACAAATCGCGGACATGGCACATTCACACAGGACTAAGAACTCAGACATTCTCCGTAATTATTCCGAATTACCGGGGGTTCATAGGTAATAAAAGTCCCGTCCGAATCGGGCTTATGAAGTCCAGCTGCTTTACTGTGGGTGGTGCTGGGTAGTGATGGAGATGGCTAGGCGCGTCACAAGTGAGATATTCTGGAGGCTACCTACCTATACAATTTCTCGTAGGAGAGGTGTGGTTTACAATTACCCACGGCCGTTTATTGGCCATTACGCATGTATCAATTGGCATATACAGTATGTAGCCCATAGCCAATCGTGCCAGTTGCATCTATTGAAACGGCAAGCTTCTGTTGGTTTAGTAGTATTGCCTTTCCACCTCTCTCAGCTCTCTGATTGGTTCCCTCGCTTGGGGCAGCTGCCATATCAGATCAGAACAATTGTGCAAAGCAGCATGGGATTTTCCAGGCTAGGCCTGACCCTCGGTGCCGCCCTCTTGGGCGAGTGTATTGATATTTTCCGTAGATGTTATTGTGTGTGTGTGTGTGTGTCAGAGTGGCATATGTGCATGTGTGTGTGTGTGTGTGTGTGTGTGTGTGTGTGTGTGTGTGTGTGTGTGTGTGTGTGTGTGTGTGTCTATGCTCTTTTGTTCTGTTGTTCCTTTGTTCCTTCTCTCTCTCTCTCTCTCTCTCTCTCTCTCTCTCTCTCTCTCTCTCTGTCTCTCTCTCTCTCTCTCCCTCTCCCCTCTCCATCTCCAGCCCTTTTGTCTTCTGCACTGTTCTACTGTGCTGCCTTTGCCATGCTGCTTTGGCCGTGGCCATGTGCTTCAGGTGTTACTGGGCTGCTGAGGTGAGGTGAGGTGAGCTGGGTGAGGAGAGGAGCAGAGTGGAGTGGAGTAGAGTGGAGCAGTGCAGCGCTGGCTGGTCCATCTGAGACCATACCAGGACATTTCAGATGTCTGACACTGATCCTCCCGTCCGTCATAACATCAATATCACTACAGGAACCAGCCAACCGGGGAGGGAGGGAGGAGGAGAGGAGAGAGGGAGGGAGGGAGGAGGAGAGGGAAACAGGCAGAGAGTGGGGTGTGGGGGGGTGGGGGGGTAGAGGGCAGAGGAGGAGAGAGAAAAGGAGCAGGAGACATAGAAGGAGGTTGATTGCTGTGGAGAGAGTGATGAAAGGATTAAGAGAGAAAGGGAGAGAGAGAGAGAGAGAGAGAGAGAGAGAGAGAGAGAGAAATAGAGAAAGAGAGAGAAAGAGATGCCTGGGGTCTTTAACGTCTCAAATACCCGCCATGACTGAGAGCCTGTCACAACATGAAGATTTATTTTCTGAGCGGCAACTCCTAAAATTACACTTTATTCCTGACTGTTTTATTTTTATTGTGCATCGTGTTTCATTGTGTGTGGCGTGTGTGTGTGTGTGTGTGTGTGTGTGTGTGTGTGTGTGTGTGTGTGTGTGTGTGTGTGTGTGTGTGTGTGTGTGTGTGTGTGTGTGTGTGTGTGTGTGTGTGTGTGTGTGTGTGTGTGTGTGTGTGTGTGTTAGGGCTGTAACGATACACTAAACTCACGATTCAGTTCGTATCACGATTTTTGACCTACGGTTCGATACACCCCACAATTTCTGAAGTGTATCTCCACTGAAGTTTGGAAACACTATCACATCAAATCATAAGGTTGTTTTCTGGACTAATGGGTAATAAAACTTTGAAAGGGCGTATCACGATACTGCCTCCTTGTATCACGATACAATATCGTGACTCTGTGTATCATGATTTCTCGGTTCGATACAATATCGTTACAGCCCTAGTGTGTGTGTGTGTGTGTGTGTGTGTGTGTGTGTGTGTCTGTGTGTCTGTGTGTCTGTGTGTGCCTGTATGTGCGTGTGCAAGTGCGTTTTCTCCCTTAACAGCAGAACACAGATTTATTGTAGGGTATCACATAGCCAGTGTCTCAGTTAGACACAGTCAAAGCTCCTACAGTGCAGGTAGAGCAAACTCCGGCGCTCATGTTCAAAGTTATTTATTTGTTCTTAAACACTCCAGTCGGCCTGTCAGATCGCACGGCTCAGCATCTTGGGAAATAGAGGTGTTGTATAACAGTCATCTCCAAACAAAGCGAGGGAAGAACAATATCCGTCCTTTTCTTTTTCTTTTTGTGCGACCTCGGGGTCGTAATGTTCATAGTTCATAATGTTTTTCATTGCATTTTTATTGCCTTTTATTGCGAAAGAGCACTGAAAAGTAAGCAATGCAGAACTCAAATACAGTAGTTACATTGTATTCAGTTTGCCACCTTTTGGCCTTGAGGGAGCTCTTTTGAATAAGGGAAGAAAACTCGAGTCAGAGATGAAATACCTAAATGCACTCAAAGTGACATAAAGGGTCAAATGTTATATAAACGATCTGTATACTTGTTAGATTCACAATGCCTTGCTTTAAAATGTCAAGACCCTTGTTATACAACCAAGGAAGAGTGGAGTTTATATTTCCTGATGTTGGAAGAATAGCGATGCATTCAATCTACCTCTTTGGTGGACTTTTTGACGGCACTGATGATAAATGAAACTTCCCCCGTTCGTTCGGCTGCCTCCCTCAACCAAACTCGCTGCCGCGAAAGAAGGCTCTGAATTTCCGTATCCCCATGGCATGTCATCGCAACTCTCGTCGTGGGATTGCTAAACTCTCCACCACGATAAAGCTCCATATCAACACTATGGACATACAACCTTCCATTGCCATGCATTCTTGTTGTTTTGTTGTACTTTTGTATACTTTTGTTGGGTAGTCTGTATAGTCTCTGTCTATGTTTATTGTGTGTTTTTGGATTGGTCTGTAATGTGCCTTTGAGTGTCAAAAGACACAACATTTGTATGTACAGTATTTAGTATGCAGGGCCGGATTAAGATGGACTGGGGCCCCTAGGCTACAAGTTGATGCAAAGCCCCCTCAGAATTCAAATTTCACAGAAAAACTAAATAGCCAGCATCATAATTCTGAGCTCTTGTCCCAATTCTGTCCTCCACACTCCCCACCCCCTGGCAAGTGGGGGCACCTAGGCTGCAGCCATATCTAGCCTGTGGGGGCCCTAGGCTGCAGCCATATCTAGCCTGTGGATTAATCCAGCCCCATATGTATGTATGTATGTATGTATGTATGTATGTATGTATGTATGTATGTATGTATGTATGTATGTATGTATGTATGTATGTATGTATGTATGTATGTATGTATGTATGTATGTATGTATGTACGTACGTATGTATGTATGTATGTATGTATGTATGTGTGCATGTATGTATGCATGTATGAAATTATAATTATCATTATCATTATTATTATTGAAGCAGCAGCTCACCCCAGTCACGTATTTGGGTCGGAACTGCACGGTGCCGAAGAGGCCCAAGATGACGGTGATGATGTGGATGAAGTTGGTGAGGATGGGCGCCCACTGGTAGCCCAGGAAGTCAAAGATCTGCCGCTCCAAAATGCTGATCTGCAAGAGACAAAAAACATGAGGAAAGATATCATGAGTCACGTGTGAATATAGTCAGTGGTTAAGCATTTGTGGGTCAGACTTGGAGCCCAAAGGTTGCCGGTTCGACTCCCGACCCACCAGCTTGGTTGGGGGGAGTAATTAACCAGTGCTCTCCCCCATCCTCCTCCATGACTGAGGTATCCTGAGCATGGTACCGTCCAACCACATGGCTCCCTTGGGGCGCCATTGGGGGCTACCCCCTGGGTGAGGCATAAATGCAATTTCGTTGTGTGCAGTGCTCACTTGTATGCTGTGGAGTGCTGTGTCACAATGACAATGGGACTTGGAGTTTTAAATATTACCCTTCAACTAGGTCATGTTAATAATGACATCAACTTTTTTCGAGGATGTGCGCTCCCTTTCCCATTTCACCCCTTTGTGCGAGAGACCTCATTATAGCATCATTGTCACCAAGATTGTACTGATCTCTTAATCTGTTACCTAAGGCTCTCGGTAATGTCATAGCAATGTTGTTATGATATAGTTGAGAGTTTCCGGCAAAGAGTGAACAGGCCTGCCTGTGTGCCCATCTGCACAAATACGCTAGAGAAGGTTTTCGGACGCTGGCCACTGAGTTAGTACATTTGTTTTCACTCAAAAAAAAACCACATATAGGAATTTATCTATCACGAGCATCTGGCTGGCTTAGGCTGAAACGTCTGTCTAGTTTCCCGTGCTCTCCTGATAGAAAAATAAATATTGCATGTTAGTAATGAGTTACAACTAACATCAATACGTAATCAGAGGGTGGCTGATTTGATTCTCACTCTTGAGTCTTGACGA
>NC_085874.1:15371829-15374329 GCF_034702125.1 Engraulis encrasicolus | reverse complement strand
TGGTATGATACTGAATATGCTTCTTAGGTAATCCACTAAAAACAAAAACAAAGCCTCATTAGCGTCATTAGCTGTGTGTTGCACCACTGCAGCGTGTGGCACTACTAAAACATCATTGACCCAGATACCAATTTACACCAGCCAGCATTGACAAAATATCATCTTCACAGTACTGGACGTGACTGCTAGATTTTGGATGCAAAATAATCATTTACTGTCGGGTTGAGTTGGCTGGGACATTCTCATTTACCATCCATTTATCAGAGTCTGGTAAATATTCACAAGTTAATTTCCACCCATGGTGTTAATCACTCTCTCCAGTGAGGCCTCGGTCTCGGCTTGGCCAGCTGGTGACAGCCCCACTGGGAGGACACACCCCGTGCCCATCTATGAAGCCCCCACTCTCCCTCAACCCCTTCAACCACACGCTCAAATCCCCAAACACCCCCGCCTCTTCCACACCAACACACCCAAAATCTTCACAACCACACGATCAAATCCCCAAACACCCCGCCTCTTCCACACAAACACACCCAAACATCTTCACAGCCACACCCTCAAATCCCCATCACTCACCATCATCAAAGCTACACACCACCACACAAAACTACCCTCACCTCATCTTCTCCACCTCTCCAGTCACTATTACATCTCCCCTTCTCATCCCCATCTGCAAACCCCTACACCAGGGTTTCCCAAACTGGGGTGCTTGCACCCCTGGGGGTGCGCGACCTGCCATAAGGGGGTGCACGAGTTGAAAAGAGCAATGGTGGATATTTGAGTTTTTATCCAACATTAAAGAACATTATGTAGTTTTTAATTGTATGGTGCATGCATTGTATGCTATAAGGGTCCATCTGAAGTGTAGTTTAACTCCAAGACTGGAAAAGAGGATTCCCCAAAATGACTGTGCACAATGTGCAGTGAATCTATACTTGCGTGGCCACCAGCACACCAAAATTTGCACTTAGGGGGTGCGCGAGCCACATTTAAATGTACAAGGGGGTGCACAAGGAAAAAAGTTTGGGAACCCCTGCCCTACACCACCTCTCCTCATCTGCTGAATGTATGTCTATAAAACTCCCCTGACTCACGGGTCCCCACAGCCACACCCCTCAAATCTCCATCACTAACCCCAAAGCTACACGCCACACAACTGCCGCACGTCATCACATCCCCAGCCACTATTAGCAGAGATATTCTATAGAGATATGGCAACATAATAGGTTTCTATGGGCACCTAACGCGACCAGGTTCCGGTCTGCCTAAAGGGGCGTGTCATAATGCTCCTACAATGAATAGAACAGTCCTTAGGTCTGCCTAGGTCTGCCTAAAGGGGGGCCATAATAGAACCAGGAAACAATGGGCCAATGGAACCTCTCTCTCTCTACTCTCTCTGCTATTAGGTCTCCCCTCTCATCTCCATCTCCAACTCTCCAGCCAGTGCCATGTCTTCTAGAGCAGTGTTTCTCAACTGGTGGGTCGCGACCCAAAAGTGGGTCGCGGAAGGGTCATGGGTGGGTCGCGGAGCCTTGGTGTAAAAAAAACGTAATTCAAAAAAAAAAAAAATCCAACTTTTCCTGCAACAATTTACAACTTTTATTTTGATAGGCTAGTGAACTCCGTGTCATCTGTTGTCTTTAAACAATCTGAATGTTTATGCGAGTTAGATAGCGTGCAACCAGTCATTCGAGTCTTGGTTACATGACTTGAACGCTAAAAAAATTGGGTCGCGACCAAATGAGAGTGGAAAATGGTGGGTCCCTAAACTGCTCCGGTTGAGAACCACTGTTCTAGAGAGCCTCTCATCCCCACCTCCATACCCCTACCATCTAATCTTCCATTAGCCTTTCTCATGACCATCTTCAAACCTTGCCCCACCTCCACAGTCAGCCTCATCCCACCACCACCATTCTCTCTGCTGCCTCCTCCTTCGTCATTACCCTGAGCCCAGCATACAGAGTCTGGGTGCTCAGCCCCCTCCAAAAAAATCTATCTGCCTCCTCCTTGTCCTCCATAACTCTGTCTCCCCGAGCCCAGCCTGGGCCCCTCTCCCGTACAAAAAACACAGACACCACCCTCTTCGCCTCCTCCTCCACAACCTCGTCTCATGCCAATCTCCATCTCCAAACCCATCAAACCATCACAAAACACCCTCAGCCCCCATCACCACCCTCTCTGCCACTAGGGTGTCTCCTAGAGCCCTGAGTCCATCCAACAAACAAAACAACCCCCCCGAACCCCCCGCTAACCCCCATCACACACACACACACACACACACACACACACACACACACACACACACACACACACACATGAACACCACAAACCACCTCCCACCACCACCCTCTCTCTCCCCTACTAGGCTGTGTCCCGGAGCCCAGAGTCTGGGCCCCTCGCCTGCCGCAGCATCTGCTGGGTGTGGACCAATCAGTCATCCGCTAGCCAACAGACGGGATGGGACGGGATGAGCCAGCCGACTGACTGACACTCACACACA
>NC_085874.1:15351829-15361829 GCF_034702125.1 Engraulis encrasicolus | reverse complement strand
ATGCTAGGAGCATTATGACACGCCCCTTTAGGCAGACCGGAACCTGGTCACATTAGGTGCCCATAGAAACCTATTATGTTGGCATATCTCTATATACTTAAAGAATCTCTGCCGTAGCGTCTGAATATAGGAGCTGACTAAAGGAGCCTGCATGGTGTAGGCCTCTTATTGCTCACACAAGGGGATGAAAAGAGAGACAGAGCTTAAAGATGTGCAGATGTGCTCCCCTTCTCTAAGGAACACCGCGAGAGCACACATGCAGGCACGCACAGACGCACACGCATGCACGCAGGCGTGCATGAACGCAGGCACACACACACACGCACGCACACTTAGTGTATGCGCTCTCTCTCTCTCCCTCTCTCTTTCTTTCTCTCTCTCTTTCTCACACGCAGACACAGACTCTCTCCCCCCCCCCTCTCTCTCTCACACACACATACACTAACTGCAGTGGGCGACAAGCCAGTGAGATTATGCACATAGTAATGGCGCGCTGGCCTTTGTTCTCTTGCACAGCCTTGGCTCCTCTCTGAAGCGAACACAGTGCCACATGAGGAGGACTGAGGAGCAAGGGAAAGGAGGTGGTGGCGGAGGGGGTGGTTGTGTGTGTGTGTGTGTGTGTGTGTGAGAGAGAGAGAGAGAGAGAGAGAGAGAGAGAGAGAGAGAGAGAGAGAGAGAGAGAGAGAGAGAGTGTTGAGTGTGTGTGTGTATGTGTGTGTGTGTGTGTGTGTGAGAGAGAGAGAGAGAGAGAGAGAGAGAGAGAGAGAGAGAGAGAGAGAGAGAGAGAGAGAGAGAGAGAGAGAGAGAGAGAGACTGTATGAGTGTTGGATGTGTATCGTGTGTGTGTGTGTGTGTGTGTGTCTGGCGGGTGGGTGAAATCAAGACAGGAACACCTTTTAAGTATCAATCAATGTAGCGAACACGCCGTGATTTCTCTTCCTGCAGTTTCCTATAGAATGGATTTAACACCTCCATCCCCCTCCCCACCCACCTCAAACCCGCACCTCCTCCCATCGATCAAGGTCTGAGAGGAGACAGTGAAAATGCATTTGTCACACACGGAGGGGGGAAATGGCAGCATCCCCTGAAGAGGTGTCAACGTATCGCACAAAGACACAAGCACATCTGCAACCAGAAGTGTGACTGAACCAAAAATGCATGCTATGTGTGCCTGCTAAGGCCTTGCCAATGAGACTGAAACAATCAAATCCCCTTTTCTTGATGAAACAAGTGTTATCTGCAAGGCTTTTTTAATTAATCAGTATGCTGGTTGAATTAGCTCTGTAGTACGAATAATAGGAAATTATGGAGTATATAGGAAATTATGTAGCATATCTGAATCCCCCCCCCCCCCCTTCAGAGAGACAGACAGACACACACACACACACACACACACACACACACACACACACACACACACACACACACACACACACACACACACACACACACACACACACACACACACACACACACACACACACACACACACACACACACACACACACACATATACACATACATACACAAATTCAGGATATCCTAGTATCCATAGAAATGCACTTCACAGCAAAAAAAACTTAATTCATGGCATAATGTGGTGTTGGGAACTAGAGAGCGTAAAATAAAGACACGAAATGAAGCAAATACTTCACTCCACAGCATTAATCCCATGGGTTTAGTTGAGCAAAGAGCAAACCTATTGAAAAAATGGAGAATAGGACAGAAAAGCCAAAGAAAAACGCTTTTGTTTCTACATCAAGGCCTGAATGCCAAGAGTTGTGTGGTGTGTGTGTGGTGTGACTGTGTGTGTGTGTGTGTGGGGGGGGGGTGTAGTTGGAGTTGTCAGGCAACAATAGTGAGTTAGATGATATGGAGGAATGGAACTACACAATGGGTTAATACACGAGTAATGAATACCAACACCAACACTCTGCTACACGTGGGGGGTGGAGGGGGGGGAGGACTGTTGAAAAATGCATCAGCTCATTTGCATCCGCCATGGTTATCGGAGCAATTTCAGGCTCGACAGTCGCTCCTCGCCACCGCTGAGACGCATTCTGCAGCACCGATACAGCAGTGGCTCGGGCGGTCGTCGGGGAGCCGCAATCCGCAGCATGTGATGTCTGCTGCTCGATAGCTGGGCAGCTTTGAATGCCTTCCTTGTCAGCCAGGCTAACAAGAACAGTCAGATGTAATCTCAATTTCTCGACAAAGCTAGACCCATTAACAGCGCAGAGCACGCACACAGTTAACACAACAAACAATGGAGTTCTAGTCGCCCTGTCTTTTCACAGGGTTATTTTTTGACATGAGATGTCGTCTGGGGCCCTATATCAGTATCACTATGGAGGGGCACGTGAGAAGATGCATGAGGATGACATGGAGCACAATGATCACTTGTTGTCTTGCTTCCTTCTTTTGGGCTGGTGACCTCTCCCACTCAATACTGTACTGCACTGTACATGCTTCAAGAAGGACATGTACCGTATAGGGATGCAAACGATGAATCGATTAATGGACTTGAATCGATCAATGAATTAATCGATCAATGCATTAATCGATTAAAAAGCATTAATCGCAATTAATCGACAATTCAACTGACAAGAGACCCAGGTGAAATGGGCATGTGAAGAGTGTGTGTGAAGAGGGGTGTGGAGTAAAGAATTGAAGTAGAATTAAATTAAATGTGGTATTTTATCTCAATTTTTTATTAAAATGTTTAGATTTAGTAGTTTTTTTTTTTGAGAAACATTGAGATTTTGGGGGGAAAACGCTGCTTATCAATTAATCGTAAGGCGATCGATAAGGCACTCAACTAATGATTAATGAATTAATCTATAATTTGCATCCCTAGTACCGTATGTAAAATGGGTAAGTTCACTTTTTTCTTTCACAGTAAATTAAATCACTTTTAAGCCAAGGAGTGGGATGGTGTTACTTTTATGAAAACACAGACACATGCGTGTACGCGCACGCACACACACACGCACATACCACACACGCACATACTGTACATACACATATGAAATAGTCCGGTACGGAAAAAATAGTTTTCTAGCTCTCGCCAAAACCTGCAGTCTTGTTTAGAGAATTTCAGCAAAGAATTACATGCATTTGGTGATTACGGATTAAGCAGTTTTCAATTTCAGGTGCTCTGATAATTCATTTACGGTACAACTTCCAAAATCCCAGAATCAGGACGTTACGCATGACAACACGAAATCTTACAGACGGCAGCTTTAAGCTCAAGAGTCAGTGTATAAAGAGTCTTAAGATTTTGGCTACATGGCAAAATAACCTTCCTCTTTTATTTGTCTGACCTTAATCTGTCAAACTCATTTTTCACTCTGAGAAGTTGTTCTGAAGTATTTTCTGTTATTTATTTATGTATTAAAATCCATTAGGAGCAGAAATTAAATGAATAACCGCGTTTCATGTGCCACTCTGCCCTACAAAGCTAATAAGGCAGTAACAAAATATGTGTAGTCAATGTTTTTGAAAAGTGAGTTTAGAATTCAAATGGACTTTAAACACCTCTTCTGTCTTCATATTAAGAAAGTAATATAAAGGAAAATATACACAAAATAAAGACATTACCATTATTACAGCAGGCAAACCTACAACAGGTTGCACTACAGTAAGGCGACTTTGAAAGCTTTTTAGTTTCAATGTTTGCTTAAATTGACCTGTATGTTGCCTTTGTACGTTGAAAAGTACTTCATACTCCATGCTTAGTTTGGTACAGCAAGGACACAGTTGCTGATCCTGTGAGTCTTTCATCCTATTGCCATGTGGAGGGCACAAGGGACTTCTAACTATCCCTGACAAGACATGAATCAGAATCCAAATCTGCCAGGGCAAGCTTAAATAGGACATGTTACAGGTCCAGGGAATCTGCTTTTACTGGGGCCAAGGGCCCTTTATAGTGAAATAGCTACATCACAAGGAGAACTGCAGCCAAGAATCACAGCCAAAAATGTCAATCAGACACATTATCACCCAAACCTGAAAAAAAATGTGCCAACGCATTGAATCCTTTTTATGTGCTAGAGGCTCTCGTATAAAGATAATAGAGGAGAGACAGAGAGAGAGAGAGAGAGAGAGAGAGATAGAGAGAGAGAGAGAGAGAGAGAGAGAGAGAGAGAGAGAGAGAGAGAGAGAGAGAGAGAGATAGAGAGAGAGAGATAGAGAGAGGACAAGAGAGAAAGAAAAAAGATAGGGATGGGGACGTGATAGATAAAAAGGGAGAGAGATTAAATGAGGAGATGTCAACGTATAAGAGACCACATTTGTTACAGTAACAGCACCACTGTGGACACACGCGCGCACGCACGCACGCACGCACGCACGCACGCACGCACGCACACACACACACACACACACACACACACACACACACACCTTTCACGTGCCCTCAAAAGTACTTGTTTTCCAACAGCAATTTATGCAGAGGACACATTTACAAAGCTGGTTCTGCTCAGTCTGTAGTCAATGTTCCATGTCAACACAAAGGGCAGAGTGGCACCAGGTTCAACAGGAAGTTGGCCTTCAACTTAAAAGTTGGCTAACATCTCCTAAATTGGCTGACATCTCTGCTAAACCTTGACACTCAATTGAAAGAGATTGTGACATTTGATTGTGTGTACATGTTATGTTAAAAAATACTTATCTCTGTCACAAAATCGTAGATTCTTGTTTTTAATTTTTTTGTTATTTTGCTGGGTTCTTTACTTCAATTGAACCTTCACTTACATGGTTGACCTGGTACTGGCCCTGAACCGAAACTCGCGGTCAAATTCACGGTGGAACTAAATTTGTTTTTCTTCATTCACCTTGACGAGGTAAATGGGTAAAGCAACAGTACTCCAGTACAGTCCATAAAAGTTATTGTGCGGACAAGGTTTTTGTAAGACGTTGGAAGACAACACAATTTCTGGCATGAATACACAACTTTTATGTGAACACTTAAGAATTCATTTTCACTAACAGAGTATGGCATGATCCAGCCAATTGGTCTAATTCTTGTTTCATGTCTTCCATGTGGGCACTAAGACCGTGAGACACTCTGCAGAGGGTGACCCACAGTTGGCACTACACCAAGCTCACCCACAGACAAGGAGGTCAAGGAGATGAGTGATTATTCAGGGGGCGGACACCCTTAGTGTCGGCGTGTGTGTGTGTCTGTGCGCGTGCGTGCAAGCGTGCGTGCGTGCATGTGTGCGTGTGTATGCGTCTGTGTGCCTGTGTGTGTCTGTGTGTGTGTGCATGCAAGGCAAGGCAATGCAGCCTGAATATTCATTGCACTGTCTGTCTGTCTCTTCGCTGCCTCCAGTATGTAAATGCTTTGCTTGCCTTGGCGAGTCGTACAGCCGCCCGCATCACAGAGGTCAAGCTGACCCGCCATCCACACAAACCTCCTCCTGCGACACTAACCCCCCAACCGGCCCCCAGGAGAGGGACAAGTGCTGACCGAGAGAGCCATCCGTCTCTGGCTGGCTGCTCCTTCGCACGGCTCAGGGAGACAGCCAACACCAGGCAAACAATGGGGACGGATGACTAGAACTGGCCCTAAAAAGAGTACAAAGACTTCAAGGGCGAAACTCTGTTTCATAGGACATAGAGAGATAATCTTTGAAGATGGTGTTGGGAGTCCTTGGACAGACTGTAGGTCTCGAGAAAGGTATGATTGAATAATTGAAAAATTTGTTTAAAAAAAAATCCTGGACTCAGATGGTGTGAATAAACACCTAATTCTAACAACTGCTTTGTTGGCCCACTTCCAAACTTGCCAGATAATATCATGCAAATCCATTCATAAAGTTGCTAACTAATTAAGAAACAGACGAACACAAGTATAAATCAGGACACATTGGAAGATGTGATACGATTATGGGGAAAAAAATGAAACATCTCCTCCAATAAAATTACACAGAGTTTGAGAAATCTTGGATCCTTGATGTTCCTGAAAGTTAACCAAAGGATATCTGCAAATGTGACACCTTCAAATGTTAAGGACCAATCAAAAATCTGTAGACCTAATTTATTAGTTCAAATCCAATTTCAGGGCGTTACTCCTCACAAGCTATGGGTGTTCCCTGCACTAATAATAACTATTTTTATATAGCGCCTTTCAAAATACCCAAGAGCTCTTTACATGGCATGCAGAGGGCTGTGCTGTATGTCCATGCAAGTGTGCAGGGCCGCTGACAGCTTTTGTTGGGCCCAGGACAAAGTCAGCTGAAAGGGCCCCCCATCCAATACATACAATGTAATGAGGACCCAATTTTGGGCCCCCTCTCCCCCTGGGCCCGGGACAACAGACCCCTTTGTCCCCCCTGTCGGCTTCCCTGCAAGTGTGCATACATGCACAGGAAGCGTGTGGGGCAGGGGGGACTCACTGCCAAGCACCGACCTCAAGAGCTCCTAACAAGGAGAGAACACAGTTAGGGCATGCAGTACAATGACCTTGAGAGTAGCAGGGGTTGGGAGGCTCCTAGTTGTCTACAGATAAAAGGGAACGGGTGAACTCAATGTCAGCTAGCTTTTCTTGACTCTGCGCCCCTGCAAGAGGCTGATTGGCACGATTGCCTGGAAATGCCTTTGATCATACAGGGAAAAAGAAAAAAAATACTCCCAGCCCTGGCAAGAGGTTGGAAACACAGAGGGCCATTTATTTGATTCGGGGAATGTCAACCCATGTCTTTTAATACTGCTTGAGAGAGTAGAAAGAGAGGAGATTCTATCTCTTTTTGCCAGACATGGCAAATTCTGGAAAGACAAAATAAAACTCATCACATGTACTTTTACTCACTGTATGTATGGCATGTATTTTACATTAACATGGGAGGTAAAGAACATGTGGTTTGGTGTTCAGACAATTACATTACGCTTTAACATTCCACAAGACTGTTGTGCTGATGTTTTATCCAAATTACAGCTATTTAGGTACATGGTAATGGTTACAGTTGCCGCAGCAATTAGAGTTAGGTGCCTTGCTCAAGGGCTCTAATGCTCTGGATGAATACCCTCCTTATGTTAAGGTTGTGAGTCAAAGCTCCAACCATCCCTAACCAACTCCCAAACCACAACTTGGGTCACAGCTTCTTTTACTGATTAAAAAAGACAAAAATTTGACACATTTTATCTATTGGTGTCATGGTGTCATACATGATTCAGGGATCCATCAGACACATTTCAAGCCATAGAGAAAAACACCAGCTTGCAGGGGCCCATGCCCAAAAGGTCAGGCCTTCATCTGATGTCTAGCCAGAGGAATGCCTCGCGTCATGAGGGATGGGAGATTACGGTGGCTCAGGCCACGTCTCGTAAACAGCCGTACGGATTTGTGTCAACTTCGCTCCCAACGTCTACCATGACCTTTCTAAAGCCACAGATGAAATTCAATCACACAGTTGAGTTCTTCTCAAGCAGGCCAAAGGACGGGGAGGGAGGAATAGAAGAAAGGTAGAGGGGGTGTTGTTGAGAGAGGAAGTAAGAAGAACCATCCTCAATTATCCAAACCATTGTGACCGGTTCCCTCTCCAAATTAAAGCTAAGTGTCCAGAGAGAGGTGGGTTTTTAATGGCTGCCTGGGGTGTCTGGCATGAAACAGAGACTTTGGAGACTGACTTCAGCTCAGTTAATGGCCCTTGCTGTCTTCCTCCAACTCTCTTTCACTCTACAATTCCCCACACCCTCGTTTCAAGATAGTTTAGAGGCACATTACAGAAATCACTGATCAAATATGTACCTTCTTTCTGTCTGTCTCTGTCAGTATCTCCATCTCTCCCACCCCTCCCTCTCCAGCTCTCTCTCTCTCTCTCTCTCTCTCTCTCTCTCTCTCTCTCTCTCTCTCTCTCTCTCTCTTCCTCATCCTAAGATAGTTCAGAGGCATCCAGCTGGATCTAGCTGGTAAATTGGCCTACGGCCTGATGCTATCTGTCCACTCGGGAGCCTGGAATGGATTATTTGTGTCATCTGCTGCCCGTATGGCCATAGGATGGGAGAGAAATCTGATCGCCTGACAAATCAATCAATTATCTTTTTCTCTGCCGTCCATAGGAAAAGCTCACTGGTAAAGCGTCTCTCTGTGGGATGCAAGAGAAAGCCAAGAAGAAAAAAACCCAGAGCCTTTCTGCATGGAAATTTAACAACTCAACAAATGTAACATGGCAAGCGAATGAATAGAGATTCATTTCTGCATGACGAGAAACAAGCCTGTCAAATGTGTTCATCCTCACATCTCTAAATAATGATAAAGGATTGCTCTCAGATCATTTACTGGCAGATAGTTTGGATCATCAAATGGATTTGCCTCGGGCAAATGCACACACGCAAGCACGCAAACACGCAAGCACGCAAACACGCACGCACGCACGCACGCACGCACGCACGCACGCAAACACGCACGCACGCACGCACACACACACACACACACACACACACACACACACACACACACACACACACACACACACACACACACACACACACACACACACACACACACGTACAAAGGGAAGAAATACATGAACCCTCAAGGCCTTTTCAACTAATTTTGAGACTCATCACTTTTGTGAATCTTATATTAAAGATGCATTTTGGTGTCAGGCACTGCAGGGAAAAATCAAATCAAATCATTATTTTAAAAATCACACTTGACTATCTAAATGTAATGGTAAAAGCGTACACACACGCTCATACCAAAATTCCTAAGTCTAAATAATAAAAAAACAAAATATTTATACCACCATTTTCCTGACCGTGTCATGGAAACCATATGAGAGTGAGCCAACACCACCACCGCACTGAACATTAGTTCGTACTGTAGTTCGCCTTTCATCTGATCCAGTAAGAAAGCTCTCCTGATCCCTTTTCTAACACTCCAAGGGCCATTCAAGGCGCGACTATACCCCCGTTGCATCGTGGGTGTCCAAAATGAACCAGCTTGGGTTTCTTTTTAATTACTGCCCAGAGATATTCGTTAAGTGGGCCCATCCTTCTGCTAACACTTGGCAGCAGAAATTCAAATTAGGCACTAGGGCTGCATGATATTAGAAAAATATGCGATACACGATAACATGACTGTATACTGCGATATCGATATTACTCGCGATATTTAATATATACATATATTTTCCCCTCTCTACTTGCCATTCTACACTTGATCATGTATAAAACAACTGAGAGAAATGTTTTATTGCCAACATTATTTTTTATTAGGAAAAAACATGGCTAATATCGAGCATCAACTTAAAATGTCAACATTTTGAATGCATTTTTCAACCTTCTCACCAAATTTCCTGTTACTAAAAATTAAAAACTGTTTGTGATACGTGCACAACTTTTGCGATACGTGTATCGCAAGCCGTGATATCGCGATATCAATATATTTTCGATATATCGTGCAGCCCTATTAGGCACACCAAGTTCCTTACTTGCATGTGTTTCACAGCCATTTGGCTGCAAAGTGGTGGGACCAACTGCTTAGCTTAGTATTTGATATTCATTTTGAACTTCTCGTGATTGAACTGCAATGGCAGATATTCAAGCAGACCCCTTGGGATTCACAAAGGGAAAATGATCTTGAAACTTTTTTTTCTTCATAAAAGAGATAAATAGATAAAATGTAATGCTTTGACCTTTAAATTGAAAATATGACTGCAGTACTTGCCTTTATTTAGTAGAGTCAACATCATTATGTAGATGCAGATTCATCCACATATTACATCATTAGGACTCCCTTATTGGAATATACAGTAATATGAAGACATGGACAGTTCCTGCTAAACAACGGTGTAAAATAGGCTACCTTATTTGCCCATGGTGAGAAATGATTTTTAAGCAAGTAAAGAACAACAAGGGAAAACGAATAAGAAAAAAACATTGCATATCCTCCCCTTTGCTCTTTCATCTGTGTGTTCTGAGGCAACCCACATCCCATTTTGAATATCATTTGTCAAAGCTGTTTAAAATTCAAAAAAAATATTCTTTTTGT
>NC_085874.1:15346829-15349329 GCF_034702125.1 Engraulis encrasicolus | reverse complement strand
TATCCTTGTGCTTCTAGGCTCCATACGATAATGCTCGGATCTCATCGCCATCTTTTTTTTCTGCCGAGGGTGCTTGAGAAATCACTTTTATCTGAGCGGTGTTAGTACTGCGTGTGCTGTGCACGTGGGCACAGACATGACCTATAGGAATGTTCTTCTCAGAAGCTATATCATGGAAGGCGTCATGCTACAGTCGGCTGCGAGGCGTGAGGGGGAAGACATCACAGCGTGACGCTGGAGTGGTACTGTAGAGACTATTCCCGTGTCACGGATCACGGGCGAGATGAAAGGGAAAAGGTTTCATCTTCGGAGTTGATTTCCATTAGCAAAGCAGGAAAGGAAAGAGAGAGAGAGAGAGAGACAGAGAGAGAGAGAGACAGAGAGAGAGAGGGGGGGGGGCAGACAGGCAGACAGAAAGACAGCACACAGACAGCAGAGCAGAAACAGACACAAAGAAATGTATCTATAATAAACTTTATTCACAGACTCAAGGTCCAGATACAATACAATACATTATAAAAGACATACAAAACATTAAAAACATAACCCCCCCCCCACACACACACACACACTCACACACACACACACACACACACACACACACAATCATTACTTTAAAAGGACTCAGACTGACTATAGGCCCATGTACAATTGACTTTTCCAATGTTTCCATATGTCTGAATTGTATTGGGTATCACTTTCCTTTACATTGGACAAACACAGTATAATACCATTTCTTGACTATAAGATAAGTACTTGTAGGCAGAGGTAAACTAGTAAACTATAGCCAAACCTGCCCAGTGACTAAAAGCACTATCGCATTGTTCTAGTACCACACCAATGGAGATGATCCAAAAAGAGGCAAAGCCCTTCAACACCCCTCAATAAAAACACTGTCTGTATGCAGTGAGATGGCTTTCTCTGAGTAGTGCATCGTTACAGAGGGCTTAGAAGCATGACCACCCTGGTGACTGGGGGCTGGGGAAGCTGTAGCCTAATGGCTAGGGAGGTTGTTTTTAGACCAGAGGGTTGCAGGTTCAAATCCCAACCTTACCTCTCCCTACACCTCCATAGCTGCAGTGCCCTTGAGCAAGGCACCTAACTTCACATTTCTACAGGGGCTGTAACCGATACAAAATAATTGTATGTGGCTTTGGATAAAAGTGTCAGCTAAGTGGGTCATTCCATGTCAATTCACACGCCTTCCCCAAATGACCCTCTCCGATTTACCCGATATCTCACATACAGGTACCTTTTGATGTCAATTGAAAGAATACCAAGTATTAGCACTCTACGTCTAACGGTTGCAGAGATGAAGCCCTCCAAAGTTGGGGTGCCATGCCCACGTTTCAAGCCTGTGAATTGCATACAAAATTTACAAGCAGATTTTGACACCTCTGGTACATGTATGTGAGATATCGGGTAAATCGGAGAGGGTCACCTGGGGAGATTCTAGGGAATCATGTGAATTGACAATGAATGACCTAAGTGTAATGTAATATGATGTAATGTACTGTAAACAACAGTAAACAACAACAACCGTACATGACCATGGTTTGAGCGCTCTCACTGGTTCCAGAGCTTAGCCGTTCGGTGTCATACTATTACATTACATTACATTACATTACATTTCACTTAGCCGACGCTTTCATTTGTTCAAAGCGACTTACAGTTATTATTTTTCAGGGTATTGGTTACAGTCCCTGGAGCAATGTGGGGTTAGGTGCCTTGCTCAAGGGCACTTCCGCCATGGATGGAGATAGAGACCACTAGGCCACGGCTGCCCCACAAAAAGTACTATTCATACAGTCTGGCTGGCCAGGCTAAGTCAGAGGAACAGAAAGCAAGAGGGTAGGACAGGGAAGGAGAACGTAAGCAAGATAGCTGTGAGGCACAACACCCCCCCTTATACATACACACACACCCACCCACCCCGTTCAGACAGTGCCAAAACCCTTGATGAGGAAAATTAAGCCGGAATCAAAGCACAATGTGCGATTTCATCAAACAATATCCGCTCCCCATCCTGTAGTTTCATAGGGAGATAAAACCATATGCAGGACAAATGGCCGCGATCAATGTAGCCTAGCCAGGCTCTCCATCCACCGCCATTAACTTTGTTGGCACATGAACAAATCTGAGGCTTTGTCAAAGTCAGACGAGCGGGAGAAATCTATATTCAACAGCACCGAGGGAGGAAGAGGAGAGAGAAGAGCAGAGAGGGAAAAAAGGAGAGGAAAGGAGCAGAGTGTATGGAGGGAGAAGGAGAAAGACGAGGGGAGGGTGGAGCATAGTGGACGGGAGAAGAGGAGCGCAGTAGGCAGGTGAAGAGAAGAGAGGAGGGATAAAAAGAGAGGAGAGGACAACTGCAGAGACAGAGCAGAAGAGAAATGGGTGAGTGAGTCGGTATGAGAGAGAGTGGAGGGGGGGTAGGCAGGTGAAAAGATATGGGAGAGGAGAGGAGAGGTTAGGAGAGGAGAGGAGAGGAGAGGAGAGAGAC
>NC_085874.1:15339329-15341829 GCF_034702125.1 Engraulis encrasicolus | reverse complement strand
TCTCTCTCTCTCTCTCTCTCTCTCTCTCTCTCTCTCTCTCTCTCTCTCTCTCTCGTCTCGCCTCCTCTTGTTGCAGTAGAGGAAAGGGTGGGGGGGTGTTTCAATGTCACACCAGTCGGCTGAGGAGAAACCAGTTTTAATAAAGTGTTGTGGTGCTAACGATGTCGCGAAGGTCACATATTGCACATGGCCATTCATCTACCAGTGACACAGGCCTGGCAAACTGCTAGTCCAAACACAACATACAAAAGGTGAAAAAAAAGAGCAGACAGTTTTCAAGGTCCTCCCTCTCCGCTTCCCCCTTCCCCCGCATCCGTTTTCCTCTTCACTATGTCCTCCAGCTAAGACTAGTGGCATTTTGAAAGATAACCGTAAGAGACGACAGAGGTAAGTATGACAAGCTCCTGTGACAAAATGGCTGTCTTGCCTCAGGCTACGGGGTTCCAGCACAGTGATAGGACGTGTCATAAAAGTTGTCTTGGAGAAGTTCTCAGTTCCGACAGCCATTTCCTCTCAAACTTTCTACAGATTTTTTTTCGATAAACTGATTTCTACAGCTATGCCGGGTGTAAGGCAGTTACCGCCAACGAAAACGCCTTGATGCTCCACATCTTTCATCTTCTTAATAGCACGCCATTACTCTTTGCCACTATTAGGATCCGGGCATCTCGACACGAACATAATATATGAAAAATACTCTGCCTAATTCATTATAGAGATGCAAATATCAGCTATTTTCTCTAACCCGCAGTTGACTCCCATTAACCAGTTATTATCAATTTATCACCGAGCAGTGGGGTGTGTGATTAAACTTTAAAGCGACACGGCACCATAAATCTCCTTGACCTTTCAGAGAAAATCATCCCAAACGGAGCCCATTTTTGTTTCTTTTGCACTCGCTTTCATGGACGTGGCCAAAAAACAAAATAATCTGAGAAACCCACACAGAACCATAGTCTCATAAATTGGTATATACAGACTCAATTTTTAGCTCATTGTGGTATTTTTATTTGATAAACCTTTTTCAAAATTCATCAGTGACCATAGAGCTAGATGCAATGTATTATTAATGGTTTGATGTACTCTATTACTGTTACTGCTATTACAGTAGGCTAAATGTGTATGTGTGTAAAAATATGTGAATGGGAAAAAAACACAAGCGATACCATTGTGTGTTTGAAGCTGGCACAGTCTTTTCCACCAAGGGTTGAAAGGTTTTAGGCTGAATACTTTCCACGTACAGCAAGTCGGGTAAGGGAGATAACAGTGTCACAGCTGGGCTAGGCTAATCACACACACCATTTGGCTTCCTTTCACAACCCAGCAAAGAAAACATCAACATCAAACAGAAAGAGAAAGAACAAAAAACAAGGCTATCTGCTAACCTCGGTTCACATGAAAGGCGCAAACACTGGTCCCAGTTCTAAAGCAGCTGAGAGAAGGTTCTTCCCGTTACTGTAAAATTATACAAGAATACAGTCTTAGCTTTTAAATAACAAGCTGGAACCCACGACTGACGCACTGACGACTGACGTCTGTCTCTCGTGGTCTCTGATGTCCTGCCGCAGTATAGCGCTTTTGACAGTTATGGCAGTTATTCCTGAAATTGATGTGGGAAATTGGTCCCCTCCCTAGCTCCATATGCCGAGGATAATCAGGGCTGTTTCTTCGCTGATTGTCAGTCACCAAGGCTGGGATCAGAGCCAATTTACAATTTAGAGCGGGCCCGGGACAAAATCATCTGAAAGGGCCCTCCTCCTAATACATGCAATGTAATAGCGTCCCAATTCTGGGCCCCCCACCTCTTTCCCTTGGCCCAGAGCAACTGACCCATTTGTCGGCCCCTGTCGTCCAGCCTGGCTGGGAAGGAAATAATGACAGCTAATAAAGACCAAGCTGTCCCTTCTGGGGTGCATTTCTCAAAAAAGAAGTTGTTAGCCTGTTAGCAACTTCGGTAGTTGCCAATGGGAAAATGCATTGAAAACAACAAAGTAGCTAATGTAGTAAGCAACTTTGGTTTCGAGAAATCCACCCCTGGTCACAGACCAAGATTAAGAAAAAAATATATACGAAATACTTATATAGTAACTAGAATCGGCATTTGCTTGCCTTGATTGCTTCAGCCACCTGAATGACAATCGATTGCAGCTTAAATCTGGTCTGAGAAACAGACTTCACTGCAGTGTGTGAATTTCTACCTAACTATTATGCTTGTCTAAGCGGCACCACTTCCCTGCATGTGGGCAGTGCAGTACGCTTTTTTTTACCTGAATGCTTTTTTTTCATTAGGGATTAATGATGTTTGGTTTAGGGCACAATGCTTTAATCTCCGTAGATGGTTTAGAGCTGACGGATTCTTCTCAGTGCTTTTAAGCCACTGTGGTTACAGGAAACGCAGGCGAGGGGAATAAAGGGAATTCTTCCACAGTCCGGGGCTATTTGTGGTGTATGTGTGTATGTGTGTGTGCGTGCGTGTGTCAGAGAGGGAATGTGTACAGCG